>NC_080735.1:2226416-2483916 GCF_019097595.1 Hemibagrus wyckioides | reverse complement strand
CATTCATTCATTCATTCATTTTTTCATAAAATGTGAAGGGTTTCAAGCTTATATAAAAAGGGCTGTAGCTTTTATTTTTATTTTCAGAAAAATAGGGGCCAAACTAAAAAAGATAAACATTTCTAAAACATTCATAACTGCATTCATAAATGTGTGTTAATGTAGTTTAAAATGTGAAACATTTTTATTGAGAATATATTTAATTTCCCATTATGCTCTTAGTACTCTGCTGATGTATTTTGATGCTGCCACCACAAGGTCAAATTTTGGATGTCTATCCATGTGTCTGTGTGAGATTTTTTGGCACGAATGTGTGGTTGAAGGTTAGCCATTTTCACAGATACCTTAAAATAAATAAAAAGAAAAAAATGCTTATGTCATCTCTCCTTCATGCTGAGTGCTGTGAGCTGAGCTGAACAGCACATGCAGCAGCCCAGTCAATTCCACTTCTGTTCCATATTTTTATTGCTATATTTATGTAACACATTTAGCCCGACAAAGCGATGCAAGCCGAGCTGCACAGCCGTCCACAGTCCAACACATACTTGTTTACCCACTTCTGTTCCGTGTTTTCATTTTTGTTTGTTACCACATGTGCTTTGTTTTGATTTATGTCTCGTCTATGCCAATGTCCTGTCACTGATCGTTTCCCTTGTGTGTCAGGAGTAATCTCACCAATTTCCAGTTTAGTTCCTGATTTATTTGTATTCAGGAACTAAATACTGATTTGTCTGTATTTAAACCCTTAAGCGTTTTGTATTCCTTGCAAAGTGTACACACCATTCTCTCAAGTCCGTGACATTACCAAGCCTTTTGTTATTTGCAGATGAAGCCTGGGTTTTGCCAAAAATCAGCTAGAGATGTTGACTTTGCCTTTACCATAGCCCATTCATGACTCTGCCTAGTGTCTCTACATCCACTGTGCACCCTGACAGCTTCATTAGCATTAACAATATTTTTTTCTTTTACTTATCTGTGTATGCCAGGCATCCCTCATGTGGTTCTGATGACAAAAGTTGATGCTACCTGCCCACTGGTTGAGAAGGATCTAGCTGAGGTTTACAAAAGCAGAAAAATCAAAGAAAAGGTTTTTTTTTCTCAAATATCACAGATATTATCCTACTTTGTTAATAATTTTCCTAATAATTAATACAAATTTGATTCTGTTTTCTACTCTTTTGTGCAAACTGAATTTTTGAATGAATTCTTTTTCCATGACTGACTGTATTTTCTATATGTCTAGATGGAGGAATGCAGCCACAGGCTTGGTCCACCACTGAAATGCATCTTCCCAGTGAGCAACTATCATGAGGAGATTGAAACTAATGAAAAAAAAGATGTGCTTATTCTGATTGCATTAAAGGCAATTACTGGATTTGTTGACGATTACTTGGGTAACATCTGAGTATCTGCTAAAGAATCCATTTGGAAAAAAGAATCGCAATATTGGTCTTTATTTATCGTCAAATCTTTATGTAGCTTGTATATTAATCATGAGTATCAAGTTAATAAAGCCACAAGCTAGAAACACAAAGTTAAAAAAAAATATTTAGTACATTTAAGTGGCTATTATTAAATTAATGGCACTCAACTGCTTATGCTACAGCTCATTTTATTTATTTTTATTTTGTTTAATGTTATTCATAAATTCAGTGTTTGAGAAAAAACATATCTTCTATTACACCTGCATGATATATACACCATTTTGTGGACATTAAAGCAACAATAATAATAATAATGACTTAATCATTAGTGTCATATTTGACTTTGATTAGCATTCCAAGTTTTTAAATTGTATTTCCAATCTTTTTTTTTTTTTTTACTTGTGTTTCAGCATAATATTTTGTTTAGTCTATGATGAACTGGAATTACTGCATTAATAAAGATATTGTAATGAGGGTTTAATTCTTAAATATACTTTACTGTGTAACTACAGTTCAGCTGTGGATTTTTTTCTTTTTCAGTATTCAGGGGATATCTTGGTCGGGAACTAAGGGCACACAAGCACTTAGCACTGTGTTCCTGTGAAACAATGAAGAGACAGACAAAATGAGTATCGTTTCCTTGGTGAATCAATTTACTTCTGAGATCATACCTGATTCACAGCTGTGAACATTTCTCATGTTACATGACATTTGTCCATCTATACATTGAACAACATGGCATATGGATAATATGCACATACAACATACATGAATACATATACATCCATTTGCTTTAGCCCATTTTACATAAAGGTGATACTTGAGTTACAATGTATTGGAAAATGTTTTGGGACACTCCTTTAAATAAGTGAATACAGGTGTTGTTTCTCAAGGGTTGGGCTTCCTTTTACTGGAACTAGGGGGCCAAGCCCAACCCCACAATTTGTGATATAATCTGACGCACTCCCTCTTCTTTAATGTCTTGGTATCTTGGTACCACGCCCCAACATTGCCTAAGATTTTCCTTTGATTTGCACAACAGTAATATTGAGTTAAGTTATAGAATTGAGTTAGACAAATATAAACCAGATATACAGTATTTTACTTTGAACTGTGGAACAGCACACAAAAGTGTTACAGTTAGGTATAAGACAAAAATTCTTGTTTTAAAAAAATAAAAATAGTGTCCACTGTCTTATTCAAAATGATACAGATTCCTTTTAGCTGTAAGAAATTTAAGGTCTTTTCTTGGTTTTACCTTAAGCAAGAGTCTTCTTTTTGTCTTTTGCATCCATTATAGGGCTCAAAAAGCTTTTCTGAATGCCCTCTTAGTGCCTGGTTTCGTTCTGCTAAATGACAGACAATTGCAGTTATTCTGCTTAAAACATCCTTCCAGTGCTGTGTTTCAAGAGCATGCCATTCCTGACTCTTGGTGTCAATAGTTTTTCCTGATTTCAGTCGGTCTTCGAGTTCGTGCCAGGGTTGTATATTTGCGCAATGCGCTTTGCCTTTTTCGTGCTCTTTTAAGTGGTTGTGGATATTGATCCATGAGCGAAATCTTTCGAAGTGCTTACAACAGAAACAGAACACAGAATCACTGCTGACTGAATAAACAACCAATTTCTCTGTATTCTCTCCTCGTTTTTCATTTTTTTGTAATAATAGTCCACAGTGAATCAACGAGGAATTGTGTCACAATTTTGAGTAAAATTGAAATCCTTTATTTGAACTGGTCCCCTTTTGACAATGCTGCATCTTTGTTGGTCAGTTATTTTCTCAGGCCAAAGCGCTGGGTCATCAGAAAGCACAATTTCGCTTCCCAGTAGATCGTGTGGCTGGGGCTGGGTATCAGGGACAGGGCACTCATCTCCGCTGCCGGCAAAAGTATTGACCGGTGCGGTCGCAGCTTGTTCAGTGGGCGGCATAGCTGGGTCCTCCTCCTCTTCAAATGTTTCATTTTGATTTTTAGGTAAAAAAATGTTTTAAGCTTTGGCAAACTTTCAGTTTTTTAAATATTTTCTTTTGATTTAATTCGTTTTTGAGTGCCGCTTGGATAAGCATGCTACGTGGTTGATTCTTTCTATTTGTCTGGGCCACACGTTAATAAATGATGTCAAAAGCAATCATTAAATGAGTTAACTGCTTGTGGCCAGTAGGGGGCCCTCAAGCCCGCTGGGCCCCACTCAGTTCTGTGCATTGCATGGTGGGTAAACACGCTACTGAGAAGGTCGTCAGTCATGGTAAAAACCTTATTTTTCTATTTAGAAGAAGTCTAGGACCAGAGTAATGCAAGTAGCTGAGCGTAGACACACTTTAACACTCCTTTAAACCTTTACATTGTGGGAACACCAAGCATAAAAACATACATCAATGAACTTGTTTCCTTTTTAATGAAAAGTAACCTGAACAAACACAAAATATAAATTGCTGATATTATACCAATTTCCCAATACTAGTGTGCTAAACTTCACACTATTTCAAATTCACTCACAGCCAAAGTATTTAAAAAAAAAAAAAAAAAAAAAAAAACAACGTTGCAGGCCTGATTTGATGCTTGGCGTAGTTGACACCAAAATGTCAGTAGTCATTTCACCTACACAGGAAAGCAGAAAGAACATCATTTTACTAAAAATTGACCACTACCAGGTGCTCCTCGTAAGATTTCTGACAGAGAGAATTTTTAGAAGAGATGTCCAATAGCCAAGGACCCCTTGTGGAGAGCTTCAGCAAAACTTGTGAGAGAAAAAATCGTGAAATTTCCTTTACTGGGAAAGTTCCTTCACTGTTTGCTTTTTCCTGCAAAACAGTGATTTTAAATCAAGAACCTTTTAATGTTACTACAAATATATCTCTCATGTTAACCGTAGCATCATCTTTATCTTATTAGTGCTCTTTCAGAGGGAGTGAAAATAAACAAATGAATGAAACTTAAAACAAATTTTAGCATATACAGTAGGGAAGTACACAGGTCTCACACACCAGAGCAGTTTAATGTCCAAAGATAAGGTAGGTTCTTCATAATGCTTTTATAACCCTGACTAATATTAATCAATATGCTTAATATTACTTTCAGTTTAATCTGTGTGTTGTCTGTGCCACACCCCAGGCGTCCACTTGCGCTTCCTTCAGATAAATAGAAGCTGGAGTAATCTGACATAGATAGACTTATTGGCGTGTATTCCCTTCATCACGTGTCCTGTCTGAGTCTTTAAATTGGCATGTGTGCACACAGAGCTTCAGACACAACTTGTTGACAATGAAGCGTTCCCATAGCGTCATGAAGCAATGTCTCATTCCCTTCTCAGGGAACCGGGTTACATAAGTAACCTGGTGTAGTTTTTCTTTTAGCAAATGTAATTAGCGAGTACAGTTTATTTGTATAGTTTAGTTGTATCAGTTTTTCTTTGATATGTGTTAACAGATGTAGTGTTGCAGTGGGTAATTAGGCATTCCCATGAATCAGATCTTTCCTGTCAAGAACAATAAAATGTACATCCTTATTTTTCAGGCAATGAAGCAAATCATTATCAGAGCCGATGTTTACGTGGATGACCTTAGACAGTACATTTGATAAAGGCCATGAACTGTATATGTAACTGACATAACTGTTGTAAGAGTGGGGGAACTTAAACATGAGGACATTAATATATGTAATACAAAATCAGAGTTTCGTGGCCCTTATTAATTAATGTGCATAATATCGGATCTAATATGTTAAAATTTTACAAATTTTAATTTTGCATCCTGTGTCTAATGTGTAATGAGATACAAATACACTATAATGATATCATGTTTGCTGGAAACTAAATTGTTTTCTCAGGGCTCAGTAGATCCCCCTTGTGGTGACATGCAAAACTGCACAAACAACTGATCGTCACAATATCAAATAAAGGAATTCCTTTAAATAACTGTTAAACCTGTGTGTAAAGTGTGAGTGCTGTGTCCTCACCTGACTACAGAACTGCACTGAGGTGGAGAACACACAAAGGTTCCACTCAGATGGAATGAAATGCTGTTCATATACAGTAAATGTCCAATATCATCCAGGGCTGATTTGATGAAATTAAATTATCTGGGCTCATTTGGAGCAGAGTTTGCTTTTGAATGCTTCTTCAAATCCATGAGAGCAAGATTTCAGACCTTGCACCTTAGTGCCTTCATAGCTATCTCTGGGGATTTCAACCACGTCACCCTGGAATCAACGCTCCCATTTTTAAACAGTTTGTGGACTGCAAATCAAAAGTTGATAAAACATTGGACTTGCTGTTTGCAAATGTCAACGTGATGTACAACTCCATATGCGAGTTTGCTTTATTCATATGGCTATTTACATTCCACCATAGGCTAACATGCAGGAGGCACACCAGATACTGTGTGTGGAGTGCACATATCTGGACAAATTTTTTATTGTCCTTGATGACTTTAATAAAGGTAATCTCACACAGGAATTCCCCAAATACAGACAATTTATTAAATGCCCTTCCAGAGACGAGAACATTCTGGATCACTGTCACACTACAGTAATCAGTGCAGTACATGCCGTTCCACAAGCTGCACTAGGACACTCAGACCATGTCATGGCCCATCTGATTTCTGTATACAGGCAGAAGTTGAAATTGTCGTTGAAACCTGTAGTGAGGACATCAGAGCAGTGGACTAGGGAGGCTGTGGAGGATATTCAGGCATGCCTGGACTATACTGACTGTGGTGTATTTAGGCCTGCTACCAGTAGCCTGGATGAGTACACGGGGGCAGTGATATCATAGATAAGCTTCTATGAGCTATAGTACCATAGCTATACATAATACATAGCTGCAAAAGGGCTCAGACAGATCACAAGCTGCAAACCTAAAGCCCCACACTCTGCTAACAACCTCCATCTGACGAACAGCCTGAACAAGTACTACTTTGAAAGCAAGTCACTGTCATGGAGGGCTTGGCTAATTCCCTGTTGGTACACTAGGGGGCTTTCCAGCAGGGGATTTGTTTATTCCTGTGCCATGTGTTTATTTATGTTCTCATGTGTTTGCCCCGCCTGATCCTTAACCTGTTCCCGACTCTGCACACCTGTCCCTTATGTTTCAATGATTACCTTCCCTATTTGTACGGGTTCTGTTGTGTGTGTTTTTTGATGAGTCCTTGTTGTTATTGTCTGCCTCTTCTATTCTCTGGATTTTGTTTTGTATGAGTTTTTCCCCTGTGTTTCCTGTGTCTGTTTATTTTTAAAATAAAGTATAATATCCCGACTGGTTGCTATCCCTGCACTTTGGGTCTGATCTTGCCCTGTGGAGGCCACTGGCTCGTGACAGTCACTTTGAAAGTCAATGGGACAGCCCTGTCACCAACACCCCCAATGACACCAGCCATCAACAACTCCAGCACATTAGTCTCATGTAGACGATGCTAACGATGCGTTAGGACTCGCATTTATAGATTTACTTAATTCCTTTGGGGTTAAACAAAGCATTAATAGACCAACCCATCGTTTTAATCATACACTAGACTTAGTTATATCACATGGGACTGATGTGTCCGATATAACTGTTCTACCTCAAAGCGATGACATCACAGACCATCACCTCTTAATGTACACTCTACCTGTAGAATATATTAGACACGTCTCTCCACGTTATAAACTTGGTAGAACTATAACCTCGACCACTAAAGACAGATTTACAAACAATCTGCCAGATCTGTCTCAACTTCTTACTAGACTCCGAAATGCACATGCACTAGATGAAGTAACCAACAGCATAGGCAATATTTTTACCAGCACACTAGACACTGTTGCCCCCATCTGACTAAAAAAGGTCAGAGATAAAACACCTGCACCATGGTACAATAGTCATACTCACGCCCTCAAGAGAGCAACCCGTGACCTCGAGCGAAAGTGGAGAAAAAACAAATTAGAAGTTTTTAGAATTGCGTATAAAGACAGTCTGGCCAACTATAGACAGGCTCTAAAAGCTGCTAGGGCTGAGCATCTGAGCAATCTGATTGAAATAAACCAGAACAATCCCAGATTCTTATTTAGTACAGTAGCTAAACTAACAAAGCATCATATTTCTGGAAAGAGTATTTCAGCACAGTTTAGTAGTGAGGACTTTATGAATTTCTTCACTAAAAAAATTGATAGTATCAGAAACAAAATATTGGATGTTCAACCACTGACGGCATCCGGTGATCCAGACCACCTTATAGCTCCACACTTAAAGCTACAATGCTTTACCAGCATAGGGCAGGAAGAGCTAGTTAAACTTATCACCACGGCTAAACCAACAACGTGTTTGTTGGATCCAATTCCAACTAGATTGCTGAAAGAAGTGATACATGCAGCTGGAGAGCCTCTTCTTAATATTATTAACTCTTTGTTATTTCTAGGTCATGTCCCAAAATCTCTTAAGTTAGCAGTTATTAAGCCTCTTCTTAAGAAACCGAAAATGGACCCTGATGAAATATCAAATTACAGACCGATTTCAAACCTTCCGTTTATATCTAAAATATTAGAAAAGGTGTCAGCTCAATTATGCTCCTTCCTACAGGAAAACAATATCCATGAAGAATTTCAGTCAGGGTTTAGGCCCCATCATAGTACAGAAACTGCACTAGTTAAAATCACTAATGACTTGCTTTTAGCTTCGGACCAAGGCTGCATCTCGATTTTGGTCCTGCTTGATCTTAGTGCTGCATTCGACACTATAGATCATAATATCCTCATAGATCGCTTACAAAATCACATAGGCATGCAGGCATTAAAATGGTTTAGATCCTACCTGTCTGATCGATACCACTTTGTAGATTTAAATGGAGAACTGTCCAGTGTAGTGCCAGTGAAATACGGGGTCCCACAAGGGTCAGTTTTAGGACCTCTGTTTTTCTCAGTATACATGCTTCCATTGGGTGACATCATTAGAAGGCATGGGATTAGTTTCCATTGTTATGCCGATGATACCCAGTTATATATTTCATCAAAACCAGATGAAATATCTAATTTGTCTAGAATAACTGAGTGTGTTAAAGATATTAGAGATTGGATGACCGATAATTTCCTATTATTAAATTCTGACAAAACGGAGATATTACTTATTGGCCCAAAAACTAGTACAGAGAAGCTCTCACAATTCAGCATGTACCTAGAAGGATGCACTGTTACTACTAGCTCAACAGTGAAAGACCTGGGTGTAATATTAGACAGCAACTTATCCTTTGAAAAGCATATTTCCAATATCACAAAAACAGCCTTCTTCCATCTTAGAAATATTGCCAAGCTTAGGAACATTTTATCTGTATCTGGTGCAGAAAAACTAGTTCATGCATTCATGACCTCCAGACTGGACTACTGTAATGCATTACTAGGTGGTTGTCCTGCATCTTCAATAAACAAGCTACAGTTAGTCCAGAATGCAGCCACCAGAGTTCTTACCAGATCAAGAAAATTTGATCATATAACCCCAATATTATCATCCCTGCACTGGTTACCTGTTAAGTTTAGAATTGACTATAAACTAGCTCTACTCACAAAGAAGGCTTTAATTGGTTTAGCTCCCACCTATCTCTCCAGTCTCCTAACACGTTACAATCCACCATGCTCTTCAAGATCACAAAATTCTGGACTTCTAGTAGTTCCCAGAATATCAAAGTCCACAAAAGGGGGTAGAGTGTTTTCGTATTTAGCTCCAAAACTTTGGAATAGTCTTCCTGACAGTGTTCGGGGCTCAGACACAGTCTCCCGGTTTAAATGTAGACTAAAGACTTATCTCTTTAGCCTGGCATACATCTAACACATCCCATAACCTTGTGCCCAAGTACATCTGATTAAATGCACATTCAGCTAGTACTGCTAATATTATGAACAGCAGCTACGCTAATGCTGTTCCATTGTTTCCCTTCTTCTACCCATCCCGAGGCATACAGAGACTGTGCCGGGTTCTGCTTGTGAGGATTGGGATATTCAAGCAGCGCCATGGACAACAACCTCCTTATTGATTTACATAACACTATACACATGCTGTATCTGCATCACACAATTGTCACCCAAATGAGGATGGGTTCTATGGGAGTTAATTTTGTAAATGAGGATATATGTATGAGGTGTGTGTTTGATGTAGTGTGAAATAATCGGGGGACAGCAGGAGTGAGTTCTCAGGTAAGGTTTATTCGTTAGGTCGTTTGAGCTTAAGAACAATATAAGGTTTAAAACGGCATGTTGGCCTGTCACGGGCCTTGCACACAGGCTGCAAGGGCTTTGAAGAACAAATAGTTGTATCGATGATGTCAGTCTGGCAGGCTTTCTCTGCGGTACCAGGCTTTCCAAACTTGGACCAATCAATGGCAGAGACGCACCCTAGATTATTATGGTCAATCTTCGCTCCACTGGTACCTTGAGCGGCAGTGATGTCATCATGAAGTAAACGCAGTGCGTGCTGGATGGCAATGGTGGTACCAGGCGAAATATCTAGAGTACATACGTAGAAGACAGCGGATAAATCAGAAAAGCCGTGAAGTGTAGAGTGTAATAAAAGAAAGGGTGTTGGCCCCTGAAGGACTAAGAACTTACCCATGCTGTCTCCTGAAGAAGAATGAGGTGTTGGCGAGAGTGAGGCCGAAGACAATCCCACTGGTGGGGGCGGAAACGCCCAATTTTTAATATGATGATTTAGGGAAGTTTAATTATAATGGTATTTGAAAAGTTGTAAATTCAAAGATAATGGTGTAAAAAAGAATCTAAAAGGTCTAAAAAAGAAAGATGGGTGGGATTGTCTAGGCAAAGAACCAGTGACGTGTTGCATTGGGAAGATAAGGGAAATGTATATAAAGGCTGTAGTTGGAGTTCCCCGGAGAGAAGTTGTTGGGACGTTCATGTGTGAGCATCTCAATTCTTGTGTCAGTGCTGATTACAAAATAAAATCTCTTATCTGCATTCATCTAGTCTGCTTGATTGGCTTATTTAGTTTTGAGGCCTTACTAACTATGAGTCTCACTCAGACTGAGCTGTCGGGTCAGTGTGGAGCTGGAGTCAGATTTTAGTAGTGAGTACAGTAGAATTTTTATTCCACATTGTTTTGGTGACCCCGACGTGATATCAAAGAAAACGAGATTGGCAAAGAGAGAACAGCAGAGCCCCAGACCCGGGACCTGAGGCTGTGGCCGCCGCCCACGGACCAGACACGGGATCCAACTAGGACAGAGGTAAGGCATAAGCCTGTTTAACCGAATTTCTGCATTAGTTGTGTGTGGTCTGGGGAGGTGGAGGCGCTCGGCCCAGGGTCGGATCAGCTCTGCTCCAACCTATTGAGGCAGAGAGGCAGAGTGAGTGTGAGTAAAAACCACATAGAGTGACATGATAAATTGCATGCTTTGTATTGAAAAGACTAGATGATGTCAGATGTATGAATGTGTAAAGGCCTGTATGATCGAAAGTCCTGGTGGGTTCCAGGTGGTATGAGAGAAATTCCTGTGAAAAAGACCTTATTTGGACGCAAACGGAGCGTTTAGTAGCAGAATAGTAAGTTCTGTGAACGTGAACACCGTCACTGGAAAAAGAAAAATAAGTGTCAAGTAGCAGGTGATAAAAGAGAAGAGTAAAAATTCCTGGATCCGGGTGGTAGTGAAAGGAAATAAGAGAAGAAAAGAGAAATATAGTGAAAAATCCCGGATCTAGGTGTAAGAGAAATAAGAGATAAAGAGAATATAAAGAGAAAAAGCGCTGAATAGAAAAGTCCTGGATCCAGGCGGTAGGAAAATAAAGAAAAAACAAAGAATAAGGAGAGAGGCCTGCTGTCCTGCTGTTGTCTGTCCTAATTGTATTGCTTGCAGTGTGTGGGTGTGTTGAGTGCGAGGGGCTGTGTGAGTGTGAGTGCATGAGGAAAATAAATGGTGATTGGATGTGCGCACTGTAAATAGCACTGTATTAACCTTTTGTCTACTAACACTATTACTGTGAGAGTATAGGAAAACCAGTGTGTACATGCATGCACATTGATATGGAATGTGATATATGAAACAGGTGGGGATGGTAGGGCTGAAGTCGAAAAGAAACTGCAACAGAGTGGGAAGATAAGGCAGAAGTCTTTGTGAGAATAAAGGAATCACCGTGCATGGATGTAATCATACTAAGGTTTGATATATATGTTTTAGAGGTGCATTACGTGAGAAATGAAGGAAAAGTAAGGGTAGTGATGGTGTGGACCAGAATAGCCTTTAGAATAAATCTTATAGTGAAGCGGGCGTCCACATACCGTAAGTGAGGACCTAGTGCCAAGTGTGAGCTAATGTTTCACCTCAATTTGGTGTGCGCTCATTGAAACAATAGAATACGTGTATCTGTCGCAAGTATAATTGTTCCACCCTCTACTGACGTGAAAGTGTGGTTTGACATCCATGGGGTCCAGGTGAAGATGTAGCATACTGTAGGAAACTACTGCTCCTGAATGGTGGAAGTGTTTGTATCCGCCTACACGGGACGACACCGTGTGAGTGCTTACTTTACCGTTCCGGAGGAACTAAGTGAGGAAGTTCCCAATATTATCACAGAAAGAGCAAAAACTCGCGGATTAGAGCTAAGTCTTAGCAGTTCACTACCATTCAAGCGAATTGGCTATAGGTTTCCAAATAGGTTTGAAAGGGAGTTCGCGGAGGCAGCATTAGAGTTGTTGAGGAAGGAAGTAGGGAAACTCCTGGTCAGGGTCAATTTAATGTGGCCTATGACCCCAAGAGGTCCTCAATACACGGAAGTTTGGATTAGCATGTGGAAGTTGGGGCAGGATCGTAGGTTGTGGAAGTGTTTCATTGCAGGAAGTTTAACAGTAGACCCTCAGGTGATGATGAAGAATTAAAAAGAACAAGTGTGTGTGTGTGTGGAAAAAGATTGAATGCTTTCTGGAGTGGTGGAGAGGTGTGTGTGTGTGTGTGTGTGCGGGGGCATTGTGCCAAGAAAGAGTGAGCAAGAGCGGAGACCTCCCCGCTAGAAGGAGGAATTTCATACAGAACAAGTGAGGGAAAAGAGTTGTACATATGAACAGGCTGAGGAGTTCAGCGGCTAGAGACACAGTTTGTGGACTTGGGACGAAATCAAAAGTGGCTGAAAGCAGGTTTAGCGAGGGTTTAGCGATTGTGCAATCAGCAGAAGGGAATACTCAGGAAAAATCCACCTAAAACTTGGGTCTGCATTCTATTGGGCCACTCAGTGAATTGTAAAAAGTGTGACCCAGATAATACAACATTACCCTTATTGAAGTATTGAACTATTATACTGACACCATATACTGCATGCGCACTACTGTTTTCTTCAGCTGTATGGCCTTTCGCCAAGACTTAGAGATAGAAACAAGGGGAATACGCACACGCTTCTGGGATGAGCAAACATATAAAGATAGAGAAGGAGTAGAGCACTGGCAGCCAGAGGATTTGATTAGGGATAAATTGTGGGCCCTGACAAAGTTTGACGGGCTGTACACTTTACAAAGAACTTTCCCTGAATTAGACTGGTACGAAGCTTTGAGGAAGATTTGGCGGCCCAAGTTGTTGAGTCCTATATTGAGAGCACTAGATGACGCTCCTGAGCCCAGCAGTGTAGCCATCCCAATATTTGATTTCATCAGTGACCCATATAAGGAGGACGACGAACCCCTGGCAGAGTTATTCCAGCCCAGACCAAGCCAGTACAACTATTGTTCGGGATTGACAGCAACTGTGACAGTAGAACCGCGACTCGTACATTGGGAAAGAGGTTTTGCAACGTCAGTGCTGATTGATAAGATCAACGCGCTCGGTGAGAAGATAAGAAAGAATCCAGTAAGGCCGAGCTTGACAGTGAAACGAATCAGCGTCGCACTGACGTGGTCAGAAGGCAACAGGAATCCAGGAGAGAGAAGTAGCGCATACAGGGCACAGCAGGGGTGCATCATGAGTGAAGGGAGAAGACAGCCTACACCAGTTGACATTATAATAGTGCAACACAAACCTGATGAGAAGTATGTCAGGAAGTGTATGAGAAAATGGCATGACAGGACTCAGGGGACATGGCAGTGGCCGGTGGAAGGAACATTTGATGAAAAGGCCTGCTCAGAAGTGAGAGAAATGCTGAGACACTGGAAGCCAAGCAAAGATGATGATAAATCCAGAGGAAAGAAGTATATGCGATTAGAGATTCTGGAATGGTTCATGAGAGAAGGAAAGAAGGTCAGAGAAGTGGAAGAAGCGGTGAAGTGAGCAATAAAGAAGGAAGAAGAGCGGAGTAGAGAGGAGAAAGAAATAGAAAGACCACCGCCAATCTACTGTCCACCACCCAACTACAATGAGCCAATGGTGGGCAGGGAACAAGTGGGAGTGTATCCAACCTTAACGGACTGCTATGCCGACTGGACAGGATGGGAAGACGTGGAGATATCAGCTGAAAACCCAATTAAAGGAAAAATTAGAAGGAGCAAAGAAACAGGGGGAAATCACAGTGAAAATGAGGAAGAAGGGGAGGCAGAGGAGATACTGCAAAGAGCAAAGAAGGAGAGTGAAGAGTATTTGCAAAAGGGAAAAGAGTTCACACACTCAACTGTGCTGAATACTGGCAAGAAGATCCAGAGAGACAGGTTAGAGGAGTACTGTACATAGAGCCAAGGGAAGATGCAATAAAGAGACAGAGGGACACCAGAGAGCAGAAGGTGAGGGATAGTGTTCGTAATTTCGAGCAGCAGCTGGAAGACTTAGAAGAGCGCTTACAAAATTCAGTTACAGCGTTGGAGGAGCAGCTGGAACGGGAGCGCACGTGACCAAGAACCTTAAGGGACAAGAAGTCATATGACATACCTTGTCAATAGGAGATGTGAAAGCCATATTAGCCCAAACAATAGGGAAAGCAAAGACAGCCGAAATACTGGATGAAGCTGGACTAAAAGGAGCAATGGATCTACCAGGCTGGGATGCTATAGCACTAGGGACATGGAGAAATAGGTTGTGGAATGAAATAAGGAAAACCTACCCCACGAAAATGGACCCAGGGCAACTGGAACACATGATTCTAAAGGAAGAAGAAAATGTAGTAAAATTCATTCATGATTATCAGAATAAATGGAAGGAAGAGACAGGTGGAACATGGGACAAGACGGACACAAGTAAAGGACTGTTTAAATTAATGCTGAAGAAATGTCTACCAGAACAAGTCCAAACCTCGTTGGATGAGGTGGTCGGTCTAAACTCCATGCCTTGGGATACCTACAAAGCACGTGATACATTATGTGGAACAATACAGAAAGAAACAAAAGGACGAGAAAACAGCCTCAGAGGCCCTACTGACACAGCTATATAAAACACAGCTTGGCGAGTTGACAAGAGCTAGACAGAAAGAAAAGGAGAGAGAAAAAGCAGGAAAAATTCAAGCCGCAGTGGTTATCCCAGCAGGCCAAGAGCTTGTACAGAATAACCAAATGCTGCCGCAACAAGGACAAACACCACAGCAACCGCAAATGATACCACAACCGCAGGTGGCAGCACCAAACTCACAGCATCCACAAAATAGCCAGGTGTACCCAATGGCCCAACCCATCAATGTCCACATTGGCGGTGCACAAGGAAGATTTAGAGGACGCCCAATGAGAGGTCGGTGGCAAGGGAGAAGGCAGCCGTGGGAACGATTTGGATCACCACCGCAGGGATATGCGCCGCAGAGCCCTGGAGGGCCCCAAGGACTGAGTTACGCGCAGGCACCCCCCAATCCTCAGTACCAGCAGCCTCAACAACCACTAGAGTGCTGGGGCTGCGGAGGGAGTGGACATATGAGAAGAGACTGCCCACATATGTATCAGCCCCAGATAGGCCCGGGACTGGGGCCGGCACCAAATTGGAGTTGAAGCAGCCCTGAGAAGCCAGAGGGGGAGAATATGCAGTATGCCACTACACTGCATCCGCAACAGGAACCAACTGTCATGGTAACACTCAATAATGAGCGTCCTTTTCCATTCATGATCGACACAGGTGCCACATATTCATGCATAGGGCGCGAAGGCTCGAATCTCCCTCTCGCTCGGAAGACCATCAAAACAACAGGCTTCTCAGGGATCTCACAGATTTTACATTTCACAGAGCCTCAGATACATTAGAAGACACCACCATTGTGGCACCGCTTTTGTACTCACCCTCTACACCAGTCAATTTATTGGGGCGAGATCTTTTGTGTAAATTTAAGGCCAGAATTCAGTGCAGTCCTAAAGGCCTCTGGGTGACATTCCCAGACAGAACCACAGCAGAACAATATCTCATGGCTGGGACGCAGGCAGACACAGAGTGTAGCACAGTGTATTGGAAAAGACCTGGGACCAATGCTCGAAAAAACTAGCCAGGTGCTGGAATGGAAGCCAACCATCAATCAGTACATGCACACCTCACCGGATGGAAAATTTATGCGCATTTCTCAAAAAGGCACAGACACTTTAAGAGCCACACAAACTTTGATAGAAAAGAAAATGTCACCTATCTATCATTTACCACTTTCAGACGACAAAGACATTGATAGAATGATAGAATGATGACCCCATTGGATGGTGAACCACACGATTGTCAGCAAGTTTCAGCCACATACTCTAAAGCGCATCAAGACCTTGAAAATCAACCTTTGCCACATTCGGATGTAACCTTTTTTGTTGATGGCTCGTGCTTTAGAGGCCCAGACGGGAACTTGGCGGGTTACGCCATAGTAGTGCCCAGTAATGATTTGACTAGCTTTGTTACCGTTCAGTCTACGGTTGTTTCTCAACCATGTTCCACACAATTGGCTGAGTTAAAAGCGCTCGCCGCAGCTTGTAATCTAGCTGCAGGGAAATCTTGTACTATTTTCACGGATTATCAGTATGCTTATGGTGTGTGTCATTACTTCGGCCCTACATGGGCCCAGAGAGGGTTATTGAGAGCAGATGGCTCTCCTGTGATGCATGGAATGGCCATAACTGATTTGTTGCATGCTATTACTCTGCCAGCTAAACTAGCCATCATCAAATGTTCAGCGCACAAAACAGATGGTTCTTTTGTTACCAGTGGAAACACTGCAGCAGATGAGGCGGCAAAATCAGCAGCTTTAGGACATACCAACATTATGCTTGTGACGGACTCTGAAGGCGATGACTACCCAGAAACGGACTTAACCTCCTTAGCCGCAGTGCAAAATTCGGCCTCAGTGTATGAGATATCTAAGTGGATAAAAAGGGGGGCGGTTAAGAATGCACGAACAGGCATATGGCGTGGTCCTCAGGGACATTTTGTGGCTCCTCTCTCAGTTCTCACATCGTTGATTAATGATGCGCATGGCTTGAGCCATTGCGTAAGGGGGGAAGTGATCAAACAGATTCAAAGAGCATGGTGGTCTCCGTATTTAGCTCAGATGGTTGATCACAGGTTAGCACGTTGTGAAATATGCGCAGAATACAACAACAGGAAAAGTTTTACTGCCCCAATAGGCCACATACCAGAGCCAGATGGACCATTCAGGCATCTGATCATTGACTTCATGGATATGGCTGAGGTGAAGGAGAAGAAAAGGTATGTTTTGGTGGTCGAGGATAGGTTTAGTAGATGGGTGGAGGCGCACCCAACAGCTAAAGCAGATGCAGATTCAGTGGCTAAATTTTTGTGTCACGAGGTGATTCCAAGGTTTGGTATTCCTGATAAGATCAGCTCAGACAGTGGTACTCACTTTGTGAACAATGTGATTCGAAGAGTGTTCCAGTATTTAAGAATACGACACAGATTGGGTTGTGTCTATCACCCACAGTCGCAAGGAATGGTGGAAAGGGCCAATGGAACATTAAAAGCGAAGCTGGCAAAAATTTGTGAAGCT
This sequence comes from Hemibagrus wyckioides, assembly GCF_019097595.1. Taxonomy (NCBI): domain Eukaryota; kingdom Metazoa; phylum Chordata; class Actinopteri; order Siluriformes; family Bagridae; genus Hemibagrus; species Hemibagrus wyckioides. The sequence goes on along the minus strand of NC_080735.1, from coordinate 2,466,672 downwards.
GGAAAAATGAATTGGGTGCAAGCTTTGCCATTAGCACTGATGAGCATGAGAATGCAAACTAACCGAATGACGCATCTAACCCCGCATGAAATGCTTACAGGATGACATATGCCTGTGCCTTATCTACGAGGGCCCTATAAGGGCCCTTTGCTGGAGCAGCTTGAAAGTGAGCTTGGCAACTATGTGAAGCACTTAACTGAAATACACCGAGCTATATTCCAACAGGTGAAAGGTGCTACGGAGGGAAGGACGAGCGAAATTGACGAGGAGCTGAGGACTGTGAAACCAGGAGACTGGGTGTATGTCAAGGTCTTCAAGAGAAGATGGAATGAGCCCAGACGAGTTGGACCACTAAAAGTTGTCTTAGCTACTCCTACAGCCGTAAAGGTCGAAGGTAAGACTGCTTGGTTTCATCTAAATCACTGTTGCAGAGCACCAGATCCAGGGGCTGGAGCGAGACGTGAAAGAGCGCAGGAGCAGGATCCACTGATAAGGGAATTCGAGATGCGAAGGAGTGATCCAGCTGTTCCCGCCTCACAACCCCCTTCAGTACAAGCGCCCCACCCGCAGAGCCAGGAGTATCAACCGTGGGAGAGTCCAGCAGAACAAGAAGAAGATGACCCAAGGGAAGGGCCTTCACAACAAGATGTGGGAGATACAGGACCTGCCTATAGAACTAGAGCCCGTGCACGGCGAGAACACTGAAAGAGAAGAGAGAGAGAGGGACCATGAGCAAGAAATAAATGAAGAGGAAGGAAACGGTGATCGAATCAACAGAACGGACTGGGGCTTATTGGTACTTGTAATAGTAGCACTGCTGTGTATAGGACTATGGACATACACACTTATACGAGTCTTTGGTGATAATGAACAAATGAATGATGAAACTGGGGGAATATACTATATTGAGCAATGGCCAACAACACTGCCCAGAGTACGCAGAGACACTGCACAGTCAATGAGCCTCATGAGTAGACTAGACCAGGAGTTGTGGACAAACAACTTGTTTTACCAATGGCTAAGTTACACAGCACACGAAGCAGGAAACACCTCGTGCATAGTGTGCCATGACAGGACATCGCGAGCTCCCAGAGTTTTTCCGACGAGAGGACCAGAAGGTTGTAACAGCACCAAGCACAACCTACGCCACCTATGCCCATTCGTTTGTCTTATGCATTCTATCTCATGTGCTTACGGCCCAACCAGGTTGAAGAAGTTGAATAGCACCTGTGAGTATGCGGAGATCGGGACTGAGGGACATCCGCCCATCAGAGTGAGTGAGCGTCAGGGACAAAGATACCCATTCTGTGTATGTTCTAACGGATCACAAGTGTTTGTTGGCAACATTTCTAAAGACTGTGACATGACGGCAGATACAAAGGAATTGAAGATTACCGTGTGGAGACAGTGGAAGAAGGACTATATTGATCTGAACCAGCCTGACCTATCTAATGGGACTAGGCCACTGGCTGATGTATTCTGGTATTGTGGATATAGTGTTGCTAGGCAGACCCTGCCACCTGGATGGGGAGGATGCTGTGCAACAGTGGTGCTGACAGGAAAACTAACTGTGCTGCAAGAAAAGGAGATTGATGCGTCAGGTCGACGAATTAAGCGCGACTTGGGACGATTTGACAGGAGCAATGGGGTTTATGTGGATTGGAGAGGGGTTCCGGTGGGAGTCCCTGATGAACATGCTGCCATTGGTTGACCAGGAGCAGGAGCACTGACCTTTTTCTTGCCATGGGCACAGATTGCTAAAAACGTGAGATGGATTAACTACATTTGGTACAATCAACAAAGGTTCATGAACTACACAATACAAGCATTGGATTTGATTCAAGAACAACTACATGCAACATCTACCATGGCCTTACAGAACAGGCTTATCCTGGACACCATGAGAGCCCCGGAAGAAGGAGTGTGTACTATGTTTGGAGACCAATGTTGTACTTACATTCCAATGCACACTGGTCCGGAGGGTAACCTGAGTAAAATACTGAGGCAGATGAAAGATCTTAGAGATGAGCACATAGAAAACACATATAAACCGACAAATGATTGGCTGGCATGGTTGTTCTCCTCAAATTGGAGAGCCGTCATACTTAGGATAGGAACAGTTGTAGGTGTGGTTTTGCTGATACTTGCAGTTCTGTTGTGTTGTGTAGTTCCACTACTGCGTTCCATGATTACACAGATGATGCACACATTGTTTGGCCAATATGTTCAGATGACACATGAGATCGGGCCTCCGTTTAAACCCAGCAATGGCAGTGATGAATTGGACTTAATAAAGATGATTGCATAATGGAGGGGGATTGGAGGCATATATGGAGGTATTTATGGGGTAGTTTGTTGAAAAACGATTTGGGGGAGTGGGAGCCAAATGTAGGATTGCTAGAGTACCCTTTTATAGACAGACGTACATCAGTGAGGGAGATTTACGTAGACAGGATGTATATTACAGAGATACAAACATTTGCATACACTCCGAGGCAGACAGCGCAGTTACCTATTGTGGTAGAACATGTACATTATAGTGTAGAACGGTTACTTAATCTTGTGTACAGGAGGAAGAGAAGGTTCAGAATATGGATAGGCGTACCTCTTAGAAAGAGGGTAGAGGTCATTACAGTCAAGTTAGGAGAAGATGTATTGTGGACCAATGTTCCTAGACGAATGATGGAGCTGCTGAGATCCTTGCCGTTCCAATCATCAGGCGGGGGCTAAGTGATGTGCTAGGAACCTCTCCTTAGCCCCCCAATGGCCCCTCTACGTGGCGCAAAGTCACATGGGCAGAAGAACAACAGGGGACGTCATAAAAGGATGTGGGTTATGTTATGTCGGTGTGTCGTACTATATTGTGTTTTAAGTCACTAATGTTTATGCATGCAACACTATTATCATTTACGTGTGTTTTAAAATACTACTCATGGAAAAGCGTAATCAGCCTCTTATATGAATCTATCCATATGCCGAGTGTCAAATGTGCCGGAGTCACTGGAGAAGTCTTATAATGACTACTGAATGATTGAATGTTACTCATTTATGCATCTTAATGACAACTGCTGATTTATGGTTAAAGGGAACATAATAATTCAGGCTTATTGGTAGTGTGGGAACGAGTGGTAGACATTACTGAATGTGTTATAAACATAGAGTTAGTTGATACTTAATGTTTGCACACTTGAAGCTCTCTGCAGGTACAGTGGCTGGGTAGGTAAGGTGATGAGATCTCGAGAGTGACTGAGGACAGAGTGACTGAGGTTCCAATTTGGCTCATGGTACAGATCCCAATAATGCCCTACTGAAGAATCAAGAGAAGACAGACCAGCAACACAAAAGCCACACCAGAGTCAGAGGTGTTGGGCAAAGGGAAAGTTGCTACCCTAAAAAACAGGGGGCAGCCGGTGACCAGAGAAGAAGGCCGGTTAGCCAAAGACGGGTAAGATCTCACTGGGTGGGACAACCTAAGGCAGGCACGGTCGTGCTGCTGGTCACCGGGCGTGGAACGGAAACAACGTGGATTGCGTGTAACCAGGGGAATACCTGGTGGGTAGGGTTGGGATCCAGGTAGGTATGAAATTGATTGGCGAATGTGAGAGAATGAGTGAGGTGGGCGATAGCAAGACTGAGAAGAACTACATGCAGTGGTACCTGCACAGAGCTTGGAGTACTTATTACATTCCTTAACGAGTATATAATCCAAATGCAATTGTTTACTAGCACAGCGATAGTAGTAAAACACTGAAAATGAATCATACGAGTATATAATCCTTGTGCTGATTTATGTACGTATATAAGGCATGTGTGCATAGCGTCTGAACAAGTTGAGTGTGTTGTGACTTGAGTCACAAAAGGGGGGAATGTGGGAGATAATTTTGTAAATGAGGATATATGTATGAGGTGTGTGTTTGATGTAGTGTGAAATAATCGGGGGACAGCAGGAGTGAGTTCTCAGGTAAGGTTTATTCGTTAGGTCGTTTGAGCTTAAGAACAATATAAGGTTTAAAACGGCATGTTGGCCTGTCACGGGCCTTGCACACAGGCTGCAAGGGCTTTGAAGAACAAATAGTTGTATCAATGATGTCAGTCTGGCAGGCCTTCTCTGCGGTACCAGGCTTTCCAAACTTGGACCAATCAATGGCAGAGATGCGCCCTAGATTATTATGGTCGATCTTCGCTCCGCTGGTACCTGGACCGGCAGTGATCTCATCATGAAGTAAACGCAGCGCGTGCTGGATGGCAATGGTGGTACCAGGCGAAATATCTAGAGTACATACGTAGAAGACAGCGGATAAATCAGAAAAGCCGTGAAGTGTAGAGTGTAATAAAAGAAAGAGTGTTGGCCCCTGAAGGACTGAGAACTTACCCATGCTGTCTCCTGAAGAAGAATGAGGTGTTGGCGAGAGTGAGGCCGAAGACAATCCCACTGGTGGGGGCGGAAACGCCCAATTTTTAATATAATGATTTAGGGAAGTTTAATTATAATGGTATTTGAAAAGTTGTAAATTCAAAGATAATGGTGTAAAAAAGAATCTAAAAGGTCTAAAAAAGAAAGATGGGTGGGATTGTCTAGGCAAAGAACCAGTGACGTGTTGCATTGGGAAGATAAGGGAAATGTATATAAAGGCTGTAGTTGGAGTTCCCCGGGTAGAGGTTGTTGGGACGTTCATGTGTGAGCATCTCAATTCTTGTGTCAGCGCTGATTACAAAATAAAATCTCTTATCTGCATTCATCTAGTCTGCTTGATTGGCTTATTTAGTTTTGAGGCCTTACTAACTATGAGTCTCACTTAGACTGAGCTGTCGGGTCAGTGTGGAGCTGGAGTCAGATTTTAGTAGTGAGTACAGTAGAATTTTTATTCCACAGTTCCCTCTTGAGTCTGGTTCCTCTCAAGGTTTCTTCCTCATACCATCTAAGGGAGTTTTTCCTTGTCACAGTCGCCTCAGTCACCTCAGGCTTGCTCACTTGGGATAACATCTAGTCTGTCTGTTTGTCTGTTCATATGTTTGTTGTTTTCTTATGTCGTTTCTCATGTAAAGCTGCTTTGAGACAATGCTCTTTGTTAAAAGCGCTATACAAATAAAATTGAATTGAATTGAATATTACAGACATTTACTCCACATGCTACATCCTCAAAGCTAACAGCATTGTGGATGACCCCACACACCCCTCACACACACTCTTCACCCTTCTGCCATCCAGAAAGAGGTACCGAAGCGTTCGGACCCGCACAACCAGACTGTTAAACAGTTTCTTCCCTCAGGCAATCAGGTATCTCAACAGAGAACTGAGCTGAGCTGGACACACACATGCACTTGCGCGCACGCACACACACACACACACACACACACATACAACCAAGATCTGATCTCAACAGGAGAACTGAACTGTGCTGGACACGTACTCACACACATACATAACACACATGCACAAAAGCTGAGAACTGTGTTCCAAGAAGAACTGAACTGTGCTGGACACAGACACACACACACACTAAATTGTCCTGTTTGCATGCACATGTCACTTTACATTTCACTTTACATTTTTTATATTAATCCTGTTTACATGTGTCAATTTCATATTTGCACTCACTGTCGGTCTACATGTTGTTTGCACTGTCTTGTCTTGTCATCCTGTGCACTTCTGTTGTATGTCTAGTTTATTTATTGCACCTTAAGTATAGTTTAGTTTTATCTCTATGTTTAGCTCTATGTTTGTCTGTGTCTCTGTACTTTGTCTCTGTTCTGTATAGCACCTCTGGTCTAGGAGGAACGTTGTTTCACTTCACTGTGTACTGCATGAGCTATATATGGTTGAAGTGACAATAAAGCTTCTTTGACTTGACTTGACTTGACTGGGAAAACATGTCTCTGATTCACTGACTATCAATCCTGGGTCCACTCAAGGCTGTGTTTTTTCCCCTCTACTCTTCTCCCAGTACACCAACTGCTGCACCTCCAGTCACCAGTCTGTCAGGCTATTGAAGTACACAAACAACACCAATTTGGTAAAAGACAGTTATTGGTAAGCCACTGGGATTGGGATATGCATATTCTGCACCCATGATGGCTCAATAATATTCAAATCTGGTGAGTGTGCAGTCCATGAGAGACTTCACTTTCATGTTCAGTTGATGGCAGAGATGTACCAATCTGCTGTAATATGATAAGTGGGCCTAAGGAATGCCATAATTTTGGAGCCCAAACCACCACTGATTCACCACTGCACTTCAGCAATACATGATTCATATTGTCCAAATGCCCAACATTTCAACTGAATCTGATGTTTGGTGTTACAAAGGTTTTGTGGGCAGTGGTAGCTCTAGTGGTTAAAGCTCTGTTTGTTGATCAGAAGATGGTGGTTCAAGCCCTGAACCACCAAGCTGCCGCTGTTGGGCCCTTGAGTAAAGCCCCCAACCCCCTTGCTCCAGGGGCAGTGCATTATGGCTGACCCTGGCTCTGACCTCAACCATCCAAGGATGGGATATGCGTATAAGTCACAAATAAAGGTTGCTTAACTTAAGCTACAGCAGCCCGACTATGAATACTGACCCTGTGGAACTCCAGATAAACAGTTTCGGTGAAAACAGGTGAGTCAATGTGCACATTTAATTTTGCAGTGATCTGGGCATCTGTAGTTCTATTTTTTTTTATTTTGTAGTTCTATTTCTATTTTTTATAGTTTTTCTGGTACAATCCAGGTTAGTACTCAGATATCCCTTTCAGACAGCTTCCTATTGGGTCAACAGTTATTCCTGTTGGACATGGTTGATCCTTCATGTCAGTTTACTGACATCTCCATGGATACTGTGGCTCTCGATACACCACAAAGACTCACTGTCCTGGTCAAAGGTGCACCAGTGAGACATGCACCAACAATTTGTCCTCTTCTGAACTCTGATATTTCTCCCATTATGTTGTGTGGATTGCAATGTTTTATGTACAGCTGTGCTACTGCTCTGCTAATTCAACCTTCACAATCTGCTTTATTCAACTTGGAAGCTGCTGGGGTTTCAACAGCGCTAGGAATAAAGCTTGCTGAAGCAAAAACGGTGAATGAACCTATCTAGTCTATGTATTCCTGTTTAATATTTCCATTTGCAAATGTACATGAATTCATTAAAAATACTTTAATTTAATCATACGACATCCAAAACAATTCCAGGTCTTGTTTTCAAAATTGATATTGCCTTCAATATCAAAGGTTTTCTTATTTTTCAGTTTTGTTGAGGCCATCAGGGTATATGCCATGAGACTGTCAGGAACAATTTGCTGATAAATAACAGAGTCCATGTGATCGAATGAAATCTGACAAGGGACAAGGTCTTAAAGGTTCACACACAAAAAAGTCCTATTTAGCTGGTTTTGTTTATGGAATGTAAATAATATATGTAAATAAATGTTACTAATAATATAACATGAGTAGCACTTGGTCACTTTAATTTTGTCAAAGTAGCTCTCAAATGAAAAAAGGTTAGAGACCCCTGCTTTACAAAACTCTTTACTCTTTACATTAGTTGTGCAGTTTGTTCAGTACTTGTGTTGTATGAATGTAGAGAGTTTTAACACCTGTGAAATGTATTCATGTAATATAGTAGTTAATAATCAGGTAGATGTTATTTAATTCAGACATCTCAAATATTACATACATTTCAGATATATTGTAAACCCCTGATGAGTCCAGATGTCTGATATCAGTCTAGTTTTTTATTTTAGATCTCTTTTGAAAACATTAAATTATGGCTGATTGACAGTGTCAAATTAGGGCTGGTGCACCTCATATGTGTTAAATAAACACTGCAATTTCCTTAGTGTCTAACACAGCACATTAATGCAGTAAAATACAGTCTTAAATAGACAACTTAAAAAAGGTTTTGTTCTTTTGGTAAGAAATTTATTTTTAATGGTAAGATCTACATTTACATAGAATTCCTAGGTTACAATTAGGGTGTATTAACTCTAATTGTAGCTAAAATACCATAATCTAATATGCTCCAAAAATACAAAATATAGCATTACACTTATTTTAGCAACGCATACTTGGTACTATTCTCCATTTAGCAGTAACTGTGTCTCCTACTGTGGTTTTTAAATGCTCTGTAAAGCACTTTGGGTAAGATTAGATTCCCTGATACATTTTGATCTGGGTCTCTACTCAGTTGTGTCACCAGAGTTAAAGGATTGTTTCTTCAACTTGTCAGCAGCAATGTTCAGAATCTGATCAATTGCCTTGAGAATCGGAAGATCCATCCATATTTCCTCATGGTAGTTCTTCACAGGGAAGATGTGATTCATGGTAATCCCTAGCCGATTACTACACTTTTCCATCTGTAAAAAAAATACAATGTAGAAATGGATGAAAAGAAAGAAAAAGCAAGTAAAGGCTTTCTATGATGGTTGTACACAGTTTCACTTTACAATAACACCTTTTTAAGAGTACCTAAAAAAAACCCTAAATAAGCATGATTTGTGAGACATGTCCTTATATCATGTCCTTACAACCAAATAATTACCTTCTCTTTGATCTTATTGCTGGTGTAGAGCTTCCTTATGTCCTGTTGAACCACTCGGCATGTTAAATCTGACTTTGTCATGACGATTACTTGAGGCATTTCTGGATGATACGATAAATATCAGATTTAGAATCAATCAATGGAATTTGAAAATTAACAGTCGGTATTGCACTTTGCACCGAGGGCTATATTAAGAGTTTAGTAATAAAAAAGATTTAGTAGAGTTCAGAATTAAGGATTTAATAATACTGGTGCCCATTGATATTCAGATCTCAGATGTGTTCATGTTTTGTCTGAAAATTCTTCTGTGCAAAATTGTTCACAGATATCCAATCCTTAAACATGAATAAAAAATAAATAAATCAAGCATTGCACTGTCATCTGCAAGAATTTTTTTTTCCACAGTATAACTTTCTAATGATGGCTACATCTCTTTTTTGTCTGCATAAGTGTAGCTTTGAGAAAACATTAATCAAGAAAACAACTCTAAAACATTAATAAATACCTGATCAGTGCACTGGTCTCTGCAACTTTGTTTATGACCGTGTCATTGTCCAAAGACGTGAGAATTTCTTTCGCAGTGCACATGAGCATGAATGCCTCAAGGTTCTTTTGGGCTAAAGTGTTCCTGAGCCTGTTTTTTATGAATTTCACTGTTGAGAAGCTTCTCTCACAGGCCACTTGTGTGATGGACAATATTAATAGCAACTTGTAGGCGAGTCCAATCACATGGTAGGCATCCGTTAGAAGATTGTACGGAGAGAGGATGACTACACAGTTTTTACAGAAGGAACATGTTTTGCTCTCTAGTTCGACATCCTGCTGTTCCATGGAAGGAACCTCATCACTTCCTTGTGGGATTTCACTATCTTTAGTCTGTCCCACTGAGATGCAAGGCTGTGCAGTTCTCCACATAATGTGCCAACTGTAGCCCTGTTGTCAAACTTAAGCAGACATTTGCTTATTTCTTCTAGAACTGAGCTGGGGAGTCCATTTTCCCCTCACATGAGTTTCTAGAGACTAAACAGGCTAAATCTGATCAAAATTTTGCATTAGCAGAAAACGTCTTATGGATACTGCCTGTTACTGTGTCTACAATGACATTGTGTACTTTTATCTTAAAAGTCAGTTTCAGCTGATGCCAACTGCTCATCTTCTGCAAGCTCTCCTGGCATCCTTTTCTTTTTTCTAATCCTGCTCTCAGTAAGGGCAGCATGCACCACAAGCTCACACTATTCCTCCTCTTGCAACTTTCCATTAGCCCACTTCACAAACTCATCAGCTGCACACTTAACTCCTTCAAAGTCCCTAGCACACTTCCTGAGACTCTCCTCTGTCCCCTCAACCAGACGCTGAGCTGTGATGATATCCATTCCCCTTGTCTGTAAGTATTTTGAAAGGGGGATGTAAGCTCAAAAATGCGAAGGAAGAGCACTGTCTCATACTTCAAAAGGCCTTCTATGACTCCCTCACATTTGTCTTTTGTGTTCTGTCATCTACAGTGGTGTCTAAAGTCATAAGCACTTCAAAAACAAGCCCCCATGAGGATTCCCAAAGCACCCAAACACTTTACTTAGTGCCTGATCCTTAGCCCACCACCCAGTTGGCCCTCTTGGGCACAGTCGACTGTGATGCTTGTCCTGACTCTTCTCTTCCCATTTCTGCATGTGCTTGTATGACTCTCTTAAAAAAAACTGCTATATCATTAAGAAGTGAAAACAGAGATGCACTTTCCACAACACTGGCTCAGAGAGGAGTGTAGAAAACTTCCGCCTAGCTGGGAAGAGTGTGTGGCCTCCACTGTTCTGGAGATCTCAGCAGGGATGAGTCGAATGTGGACAATGTCACTGTTGGTGTGTTTTAATCTGATTTCTAAAAGTTTCTGTCGGCTATATGACGTTAAACTTATACTGTTCTGAAATAACTACTAATTGGTCGATTCTGAGTAGACGCCACGTGGTGCATGTGCCTAAGGTCGGAATCATGACAGATGCATACACATACTTTACACACGTGCCTATATTTAATAAACTTTTGTTTAACATGAAAGAAAACTGTTAAGGTACAATTGACATAATAAAGATCGATATGTTCATGTTAATATCAGTATCATACGTTATGTGAAACTCTTTACATCAGCTGTGCAATGTTCTCAGTAGTTGTGCTGTATTATATTGTACTGTGTTGTATTAATGTAAAGAGGTAAAACCTCAGGCAGAGTTTATTTATATAATATAGAAGTTTATAATCAGGTAAAAAAAAAGTCCCCAAAAGTATAACATACAACAATAAAAGTTGTTTATTTCGTACATATCTAATATTACATATATTTTTCAGACTGCGCTTTTTGCTGCAAAAGCTAGACTGAAGGTCTGAGGACTGAGTTCACATGACTGAGACTGACAGGTCAGTCATTCTGGTCTTACATAATAGTCTTACTTTATCACAACAAAACTTTCCCAACCATAAATCTAAGGTATATTAACTACTATTGCTTTACACTTAATATTTTAGCAATGCATATTCTACTTTTCTCCATTTAGTAATAGCTGTAATCCTGAACCAGTGTGTATGCTAAATCTGGTTTTGTCATGATGATTACTTGGGGCATGTTTGAATGATACGATAAATATCAGATTTACAATCAATCGATGCAATTTTAAAATTCAAAATCAAATTTTATTGGTCACATACGAAATCCTACACAGTACGATATGTAGGGAAATGCTTTTTACGACTGTCTTACATTAAAAAGAAATAGTAAAAAAGAAAAATTTAAAGTGTGGACATGAAAAATAGGGGATATAGTTAAGAATATATAGGGAAAAGTAGGGAAAATTAAATGGTAGAAATCACAAACGAAAATAACTTGAAAGTCAAGTGTCAGATATGCATATGCAAATATATGTATGTATGTATGTATATATATATATATATATATATATATATATATATATATATACACATACACACATATATTTTTATATATATATATATATATATATATATATATATATATATATACACATACACACATATATATATATACATACACACATGTGTATAATATAAATATCTATATGTAGTATCAATCAATATAGCAATAAATATTATAAATAATGAGAAATAAAATGAAATAAAATAATAATAATAAAAAAAGGAACAAAAATAGTAATATAATGTATACAACAAAATTGCTATATAAAACTAAATATAAAAAAAACAAAAAAACAAATATAAAAACAAAAATATAATACACTAATATAATACAGTACAATATAGTGTATATATGTATATATATATATATATATATATATATATATATATATATATATATATATATATAGAGTATATGTGAAAAATAAAACAATATAAATAAATATATATGTGTAGACTCTATAATATATAGAAGATACAGTATATGCATATATGTAGATAACAAGATCAACTTTGAAATGGTGTAGCAAATGAATACAGTATGTACAGTGTGCATGTGTAAGATAAATATATAAATATATTTGTAGATGTATATGTAGCACTCTTCTCTTAACAGAAGAGAGCTCTGGGTTCGGAAAAATAATTTTACACACTCAATTAGATTCTACTAGCTCTATGGGCAGATTTCTCTTTAAACTAGAATTAAACAGACAAGATCGAGATATAAATAAAATGGATCCTTTAATTCTCCTTTAGCCCAAATAAACGTGAGATTTAAATAAATATGAAAGGAAACAGAAACACAAAAAACACTCCTCAAGTAACCAGATTACCTCATTGCTGTGCAGTCCTCTTACATCAATATGAAAGAAATTAAAGTAAAATTACATTTTCCAAAAATTGTGCAGGTGCATGTATTATATTACTCCGATAGAAAAACAAAACTACAATTCAGCAAATTGCAAAAAATGTACTTGTCGTATCTCAAACCAACTAACAAACTTCGCCCTACGGCAAACAAAAAAACAAGTTCACTTGGTTAATATTCACTCAAAGTTCAACACATGTATTCACAGAGTGTGCATTTACCAATGTAATACCGTTGTAATGTACCAATGTAATGTTCACTGGGTCCAGACTCAATGTCCACCTTAGCCGGCAAGAAAATAAAGAAACCAACAACAAACCCCCTCTGTTGCAGGCCTGTACGGTGCTTGGGAGCGTTGTGGCGTTAAACAAAATGCCCCTTCACTCTAATGAGCAAATATAAACAAAGTACTCACGAACCGTAGCAATCTTTCCAGGTTACTTGGGTGCTCTGTGAGGAACCAGAGAGAGCAGAGCAGATGGGTGAGAACGCTTCTCCCACGTCGTCAGCAGGAACAGCGTGTCTCGGGAAACTTAACTAGATGAGGAAATCTAGCGAGGTCCCAGAGTCTCATCCACTTTCCCGCAATGACCGAGCTCAGTCCACCACAAACCAAACTGTATTAACTAATTAAAAGCACACCTGATGCCCGAACTTGACTATCTGTCTAAACTCTTAAGGATAGTGGAAAAAAGCAAGGAGATGGGGAAAAAATACACTTTAAATAAAAGCATAATAAAACAGCGAGCAACACCCTCTAGTGATGTGTCATTCACAAACCCATGACTCGAGAACATCGAGTCATCTCGGGGAGTGAATCGTTCATTTTGTGTAGACTGCGCATGCGCAACCGCATAAGCTCAGTAAACAGAAAAGATTCGTTCACCTTTCGAGTCCTCGGGTTCGATTCATTCGTTCATCACGTGACAGGCCCGTATGCTAAGGCAATGCAGTCTGAGCCGGAAACAGAAACGATTCATTCACTTTTCGAGTCTTCGGGTTTGTACTGAGACATGACCGCTTTATTGGATACAGAAATGAGTTCATTCTCAAACAGCCTTACAGTTTTTTTTTTTTACTCTTACTGTTACGTGATGCATTATAGCTTTTTATTTCCTACAGACTATAAATGTGTGAATATCTGTCGTTATGGTTCATTTCCATAACACTGAATGTTTATGTATGTTTATTCCATAACACTGAATGTTAACCTTAATGTATGAAAGTAATATTAATTATTCACATTAATAGTGTTATTTGCTTTTCTGTTATGCCCCTGTGTCATTTATGAGTTTATGAGTTATCAGTATTATACCAGCAGATGCACAATTGGTGGCAAAATAAACAACAATAGGTACTTTATGTTTGCAGGTTTAATTTGCTCACTTCCGGTTCTATGACCTATATAAGCTGCACGCTATCTTAGTTTCATTGCGAAGCATTGTTTCCTTTGTGTTACCTGCCAAGCCTTGATTTATCAGTAGTCTCGTTTCCTCGTGTATGACCTTGCTCGTTTTCTTCTGACTTCGTTTTTTGGACTAGCGTTTTGGTTTTGACTTTCTCTCCATTGCTTTCTGGTTTTTGACTCTATCTTTTCCGTGACCTCGACCAAGATCTTAGCCTTTGGCCCTTTACATCATCCGCATATGGATTCTAATACTCATACGTCTGACGGGACTTTACAGAATGCTTCACCAGAGATGAGTCCAGCGGATATGCAAGCGGCGCTGTGGCACGTCCTTATTCAAGCTTACCAGGCGGAGGTTGACGCGCTGAAGGCAGCTAACCAACAGCTCCAGCAGCAGCCACTGGATCAGGCAGCAGCCGCCGCGCCAGCACGTGACGCCCGCCACGAACTTCCTCGTTTTGCCCTTCCTGAGAAGTTTGACGGATCCGCAGATCGTTGCCGAGGTTTTCTTCGTCAGTGTGATAACTATTTCGCTCACCAACCTGAGGCTTACCGCGACGAAAGAACCAGGTGCGCGTTCATATTATCCTTACTAACCGGTAAAGCGCTAGATTGGGCAGCAGCAGTTTGGGATTCTGACCCCCAAGTTAAATCATCCGCAGATTATTTCGCTAATTTAATTAAGGAAGTGTTCGAATACCCGGCGGGCGGCAAGGATGTTTCCGTTCAGCTGCTGGAATTACGCCAGGGGAGGGACGCCGCCACGGATTACCCTATAAAATTCCGCACGTTGGCAGCGCAGTCGGGATGGAATGCTACTGCACTCATGGCGGTCTTCCGCGAGGGGCTCAACCCGGAGTTACAAGCAGAAATGGCATGCCGCGACACGAACGTCACGTTGTCCCAATACATTTCCACTGCCATCCGTCTGGATAACCTACGTCGCCAGCACCGCCCTACAGCCGCCACCTCACGCCCCCTGCCACGTTATAAAATGGAGGAGCGACCGCACACAGAGGATTATTCTGAACCCATGCAGCTGGGAAGGGCACGAGTCACAGCAGAGGAGCGTGAACGGCGTACTAAACTCAACCTCTGCTTCTACTGTGGAAAACCCGGTCATAGAGTGCTCCGATGTCCTGAAAAATCTTCTATGCCACAGGTAGAAAACATAATTCACTTATCCAAAGTTTCTCTTCCGGCATGTCTTCTCCTTGCTCATTCTCAGTTTATCGTCACAGCACTAATTGACTCGGGCTCGGCGGTCAACCTCATGGACGAGATGCTGGTGCGCGATCTTCACATCCCCACAGTCCCATGCATTCCCCCGCTCAGAGTGACTGCCATCGACGATCAGCCCATCGGAGGGGGCCTCATTTCTTGGCAAACCCAACCTATTGACCTCCAACTTGGATTATTCCATCATGAACGTTTATCTTTCTTCGTCATCTCCTCCCCGTCCAACCCCATAGTGCTGGGCCTTCCATGGCTACAGCTTCACGACCCAGACATCTCCTGGAAGGACGGAGACCTCCGAAAGTGGGCCCCTTTCTGCATAAAGAACTGTTTTTTGAACCACACTCCACGTCCATGCCTCGCTACTTCTATTGAAAGCCCAGCTTCGTCCAGTCCCACTTTGTTCCCTCCTGAATACTACGAGCTATGTGAAGTGTTTAGTAAGGAAAAAGCAACCAGGCTCCCACCACACAGACCATGGGACTGCACCATCGAACTCCTCCCCAATGCCGTCCCTCCTAAGAACCGAGTTTACCCTCTCTCCATCCCAGAAAAGAAAGCTATGGAGGACTACATCGAAGAAGCCCTTGCAGCGCGTTATATACGGCCCTCTACATCTCCGGCGGCGGCGGGTTTCTTCTTTGTGGAAAAGAAGGATGGAGGGCTCCGCCCATGCATTGACTATCGCGGTTTGAACGCTATCACCATGCCCTACCCTTATCCTCTCCCCTTAGTTCCAGCTACCCTTGAACAGCTACAAGGGGCCAAGGTGTTCACCAAACTCGACCTACGCAGTGCCTACAACCTGATCAGGATAAGAGAAGGAGACGAATGGAAGACTGCTTTCCACACCACTAATGGACACTACGAGTACCTAGTCATGCCTTACGGACTCACTAACGCCCCGGCGGTGTTTCAATCCATGATAAATGAGATATTCAGGGACATGCTCCACAGCCACGTAATAGCCTACATTGACGACATTTTGATCTACTCATCAGACTTGAAACAACATGTTTCCCACGTTCGAGCAGTCCTCCACCGCCTGGCAACCCATAACCTCTTCGTGAAGTTGGAAAAGTGTGAGTTCCACCGTTCCTCCATCACGTTTCTCGGTTACGTGATTCCTCAAACGGGGGTGGAGATGGACCAGTCAAAAGTGTCCGCGATCCTGTCCTGGCCTGAGCCCACCAATGTTAAAGGCCTCCAGTGATTCCTGGGGTTTGCTAACTTTTATCGCCATTTCATCCAGAACTATAGCACCATAGCCAGTCCCCTGACCTCGTTATTAAAGGGGAAACCACAGAAACTAAAATGGACTGATCAAGCCTGAACAGCCTTCGATAAGCTTAAGCACAGCTTCTCCTCCGCCCCTATACTCCGACACCCACGACCTGACTTACCTTTTACAGTAGAAGTGGACGCCTCGAACAGCGGGGTGGGAGCAGTACTTTCTCAACGCCAGCCAGAGTCCGGCAAACTACATCCCTGTGCCTTCTATTCTTGGAAACTAACACCGGCAGAATTGAATTACGACGTGGGCAATAAGGAACTTCTAGCTATGAAGGTTGCCCTCGAGGAATGGAGACATTGGTTGGAGGGGGCAGATCACCCGTTCCTCATACTCACAGATCACCGTAACCTGGCGTACCTCCGAGAAGCTAAGCGCCTCAATCCACGCCAAGCCAGGTGGGCCTTATTTTTCTCATGGTTCAAGTTCACGGTCACCTATCGTCCCGGCACGAAGAACGGGAAAGCAGACGCCCTCTCCAGAATCCAAGAGGTCAGCGAATCACCCTCACACCCTAGTAATATACTCCCACCATCCGTTTTAGTAGCCCCCATTCGTTGGGATTTCACAGGAGAAATTGAAAGCTCCATGCTCCATCTGCGCCCAGTCCCGAACCAATCGCCATCTGCCTGAAGGCCTGTTGGAGCCCCTACCCGTCCCATGCCGTCCCTGCTCTCACATTTCTATTGACTTTCTCACTGACCTCCCCGACTCTCAGGGCTTCACAGCCATCATGGTTATCATTGACCGGTTTTCCAAGGCATGCAAATTAGTTCCCATGAAGGGATTACCTAATTCCATGGAGACCGCCGTAGCCATTTTCCACAACATCTTCCGGAATTTTGGGCTCCCCGAGGACATAGTATCGGATCGGGGGCCACAGTTTACCTCCAGGGTCTGGCAGGAGTTCTGCAAGCAACTGAGAATCAAAGTCAGTCTGAGCTCAGGATACCACCCCCAATCTAACGGGCAAGCCGAACATCTGAACCAAGAACTAGGAAGGTTCTTGAGGGCTTACTGCAGCAAGGAACAGCATCGATGAAGTGAATTCCTCCCATGGGCTTATACGCTCAGAACTCCCTCACCCATTCCTCTACGGGGCTGACACCCTTCCAATGTGTTTTTGGCTATCAACCACCCCTGTTCCCGTGGTCCGGGGAGCCCTCAGACGTCCCCGCGGTTGACGAATGGTCCAGGCGAAGCCAGGAGATCTGGGAACGAGCCCATGTTCGCCTTCAACGGGCTATACGTAGACAAGCGATGCAAGCCAACCGCCGACGCCAACCTCACCCTACCTACAAAGTGGGTCAAAAGGTTTGGTTATCCACGCGCAACCTGAAACTCAAGCTGCCATGTCGTAAGCTCAGCCCCAGGTTCATCGGCCCCTTCAAGATCATCCGCCAGGTTAATCCCGTCTCATTTCGCCTAGAGCTGCCTGCCTCCTACCGCCTCACACCCACCTTTCATGTATCCCTGCTCAAGCCCTATCACGAGCCACAGACCGCAGACCCCACTGCCCATGAGCCACCCCCTCCCCTGGACATTGACGGTTCCCTCGCCTATCGGGTTCACACCATCCTTAACTCACGTCGTCAGGGCCGCCGTCTCCAATACTTGGTGGACTGGGAGGGATATGGCCCGGAGAAGCGATGCTGGGTCAATGCAAACGATATCCTGGACCCCGCTCTCATAGACGAATTCCACCTGAACTTTCCCCACAGACCCGCCCCTCACCCGAGGGGACGCCCTCGACGCCGAACACCTGGAGGTGTTCTTAGACGGGGGGGTTCTGTCACGAGGCCTGAACACCAGAGGGAGCCATTGCCCGAATATTAACTGTTTCTGCTCACTTCCGGTTCTATGACCTATATAAGCTGCATGCTATCTTAGTTTCATTGCGAAGCATTGTTTCCTTTGTGTTACCTGCCAAGCCTTGATTTATCGATAGTCTCGTTTCCTCGTGTATGACCTTGCTCGTTTTCGTCTGACTTCGTTTTTTGGACTAGCGTTTTGGTTTTGACTTTCTCTTCATTGCTTTCTGGTTTTCGACTCTATCTTTTCCGTGACCTCGACCAAGATCTTAGCCTTTGGCCCTTTACATCATCCGCATATGGATTCTAATACTCATACGTCTGACGGGACGTTACACTCATGCATTAAAATGTCAGTGGATGACCCTTGATTCAGGCAGATTCTTTTTACAAAAGCCTAGAAAGTCAATTTTAGATTTTTGAAAGTAGGTGCATTTGCAAATTAAAAACAAAATATTCAAATTCATGTTGTTGAAGATGATTGATAAGTCTGTTAGATAATTATTAACATACTATTACACATCCTCCCTTGTTTTTACAATCTTCCATATCATATTTTAACTTGTCTATAACTGATGATACAGCCCTGCTACAAACACCTGACATTTCACTGGAATTCTAAAGTTTACCCATTGTTCAAATGTACATCTAAAAAAGATCTAATATCATGGATATATACAGTAAATATTCAGTAATGCCCCTTTTATTGGATACACAGACGCCACCCCCAAATGTTTTTTTTGTTTAAGCCATAAATTACCCTCCCACACTCTTTAAACACACACAGAAAACATTTGCACACATATAGCGAGATGAATTTGGGTACATTCATAGAAATATCACATTTATAGTGAGTACTGTATGTATGTATGTTCCTTGCCAGAAGCCTTAGAAGGTGCAGAGCGTTTGGGCGACATAATAGGGCTTTCAGAAAAACCATTAAAATACATCATACACAAAACAAAACCAAACACTCGGGACAGCGACACGCGAAGAACTGGGATGCTGGAGAATTCTGCTTCCCTTTCTCCAACTGCACACATAGACAGCAGTCAATCACAACTGTGATTAAATGAATGGGGCATTCCGATTGGCCAGACTCGTTCCTCCAGCTGAATTGTATTTTCTCAGCTTCTCCGCACCGTGCTTTCTTAATACGCTGTACAATATTTGATATATTATTTACATTTTACTTCATTTTAATTAATGTTTATATTTTGTAATTAATAATTATATTTTTATTAATAAATTACCTTATTTCAGCATAAAAACAATTCACTATAAGGTTTGAGGATACCGCAATATACCAGGAAAATCCGCAAAATAATTTATGTTCCAAATAAAAATCTGCGATATACCGGGACTGCACTATATGAACCACGATATAGCGGGGGATTACTGTATTTTTTGCAGTTTACTTCATAAAATAAAAAGTGTATATATTCTAGACTTTTAATTTTGATATTTGTGGCCTACAGCTCAAAAATATTGAAAAAGCTTAAAATATTTCATTCAATATTTCATTTAAAATATTTCATTTCCACTTTGAACAAATCACTTTTTATGCAGTATAAATACCACAAATCATCCAGTCAGGTTCAGTACACATTACCACAATCATGGGGAAGGCTGCTGACTTGACGGTTTTCCAGAAGACACTCATTGACACCCTCCATAAGGATGGTAAGCCATAGAATATAATTGCTGAAAGGGCTGGCTGTATTTGATACAGAGTGCCGTATCGAAGCATATTTATGGAAAGTTGACTTCAAAGGCAAAGTGTTGTAGCAAGAGGGATGACCTTAGCCTTGAGAAGATTATAAAGCAAAGCCAATTCAAGAACAAGGGGAAGCTGTTTAAAGTCCAGTGTGAAGTGTCCACAGTCAGTGATGATTTGGGGTGTCATGTTTTCTGCTGGTGTTGGTCTACTGTGTTTTATTAAGCCCAAAGTTAAAGGAAGCCATCTACCAAGATATTTTAGAGCACTTCATGCTCTATCTGCTGACAAGCTTTATGGAGATTCAATTCAATTTTATTTGTATAGCACTCTTAACAAAGAGCATTGTCTCAAAGCAGCTTTACATGAGAAACAACATAAGAAAATAACAAACACATAAACAGACAGACAGTCCTAGATGTTATCCCAAGTGAGCAAGCCTGAGGTGACTGAGGCGACTGTGACAAGGAAAAACTCCCTTAGATGGTATGAGGAAGAAACCTTGAGAGGAACCAGACTCAAAAGGGAACCCATCCTCATTTGGGTGACAATTGTGTGATGCCGATACAGCATGTGTATAGTGTTATGTAAATCAATAAAGAGGTTGTTGTCCACAGCGCTGCTTGAATACCCCAATCCTCACAAAGCAGAACCCGGCTGGAGCTGGTCCATCTCCGTATGCCACTGGAGCCGGCATAGTCTCTGTATGCCTCGGGATGGGTAAAAGAAGGGAAACAATGGAACAGCATTAGTGTACCTGCTGTTCATAATATTAGCAGTACTAGATGATAATGTGCATTTAATCATATGTACTGGAACACAAGGTTATGGGAAGTGTTAGATGTATGCCAGGCTCAAGAGATAAGTCTTTAGTCTACATTTAAACTGGGAGACTGTGTCTGAGCCCCGAACACTGTCAGGAAGACTATTCCAAAGTTTTGGAGCTAAATACAAAAACGCTCTACCCCCTTTTGTGGTCTTTGATATTCTGGGAATTACTAGAAGTCCGGATTTCTGTGATCTTAAAGAGTGTGGTGGATTGTAACTTGTTAGGAGACTGGAGAGATAGGTGGGAGCTAAACCAATTAGAGCCTTGTATGTAAGTAGAGCTAATTTATAGACAATTCTAGTCAAGTTTAACATGTAGCCAGTGCAGGGATGATAATATTGGGGTTATATGATCAAATTTTCTTGATCTGGTAAGAACTCTGGCGGCTGCATTCTGGACTAACTGTAGCTTGTTTATTGAAGATGCAGGACAACCACCTAGTAATGCATTACAATAGTCCAGTCTGGAGGTCATGAATGCATGAACTAGTTTTTCTGCACCAGATACAGATAAAATGTTCCTAAGCTTGGCAATATTTCTAAGATGGAAGAAGGCTGTTTTTGTGATATTGGAGATATTGTCCCCTCCCGAGGAAGATGAGAGACACCAGACCCCACAATAGGAGGGAGGGGGTGGACTGTGGAAAAAATGGAATGTTTCCTTGATATTCTAAATTTTGTAGCTGCATCTGTATTTGCATACTCTGCATCAGGCTAATTTCAATTTGCTGTGCAAATGATACAGTATGAGGAAAGAGAGTAATATTCAATCTTATCTATTTTAAGCAACAGCTATATGCAAAACTTGTCATAGAGCAAAGACCCAGCGGTGTAAGCGCCTCTGTTCCTGAAGTCTTCTGGGAAAACGTTAAGTTACAGCATAACATTTATTGTCCACATTCACACTGGGTAACATTTAAGTGCAGATTAGTCATACAAACTTTGTGTATTATTATACATATTATTATACAGCATATTATTATACAGCATTTAACACTACCCACTACATTAAATATGTAGTCTTTATAACACTCTTGAATGTTTTAAATTCTGAATTCCTTACCTCAATACAATGATTTTATATCTTTCCCAACATGATATATTATTTTTATTTTACTCCAATTCTGTACAATTTCTGTATTCTACTCTATTCTATATGAGTTTCATTGTAGAAGGATCCTGTTTTTATGAATACAAAGTCTTCTTCAATCAATCAATCAATCAATCTCAATCAATTTGCACAGCATAACAGCTTTACAGTTCTTCAGTTACTTGAGTTCATAACAAGTCTTGGTTAGGTGTCCTGTAGAACTTTCTGTTGGTATTTTTATTGAACACGCTAAGTAAATTAAGGATCTCTCTTTCAAAACTATGATACCATTCCTGAATTAGGAAACTATTGATTCCAGCCACCTAATAGTATTTTATCAGATTTACTTCAGGTTTTGGGTTTATTACTTTTAAGAAAAATTCAGAAATGTTGAATGGACACACAGGCAAAAGCTACTACATGTATGAGACTCAGTCAGTGGAGTATTAGGATCTTGGAAAGGGTTGTGAGTCTTCACTCATCTTGGTAACCCTGGTTAAATTGTGTTTAATTCAATGCATCAGCAGCAGTGAGTACAATCTGTTCAAGTGCCTTAAAAATCAGAGCATCCATGTATCATCTGCTTCACTCTCATAGTAGTTTTTCACAGGGAAAATGTGATTCATGGAAATACCACGACGATAACTACACTCCTGCATCTGGAAAACATGAGAACATGCAGCAACTGATCAAAAAGTTAGAACACTGATATATACTGATATAGCATTTAGCATATTAGAGTGGTGGAGGGTTGATGGGGGGACTTTCATGAGTTCATTAAAATCAGAGGGACCTCATAACCTTGAACAACTTAAGACTTCAAAACTGAACCACAGGTTTGCAACAAATTAAAAATATTGTTAATTTGTGATAACCAAATATATTTTTCCCTTGTCAATTTCATTTTGATAAACATGAATTAAGTATATTGATAAGCACAAAGTCAAAAGACATTATGTTTGTAAATATAAAGCGAATATATGCACTGCAAGAATACTCATAAGAAAGAAAACAAAAGTTTTAAAGATTTTAATACTTATATCCCTTTTCTGTATAAAAACAAATAATTACCTTCTCTTTGATCTTCTTGCTATTGTAGATCTTCCTTATTTTGTTAGCAACCAGTGGGCATGCTAGATCTGGTCTTGTTATAATTATTACCTGTTATCTAGATGATATAATGTATAATTTACAAACAATTGTCACAATTAACTAATTAACCAATATTTATGTAAATACACATTTTTCTGGGGTGGTGGGTGAGTAGGGTGATGATGGAGAATTAAAAGCAAGTGTTTTTGTATAATGGCTTTGAACTAGACTGTACTAAAAAAACCCTGTCTACGACACTTTTATTCAAAGAATTCAGGCAAGCTTTGAGGGAATTAGATGTGTGAATTTACTAATCTGAAAAAGCAAAGCCCAGACAACCTACATAAGCAGGTACATAGATGAAGTCTGAATGTGTGCAATTCTTCTCAACTAAACTTTGGAAGTTGGGGCATGGTCAAGCACTCACTCCCGCTTTTGTTCAGGACTAACCCTACCTGTATTTGTCAGTTATTAAGAACAGACTATACTGAGTGATGCAGGACACTCAGACTAGAGATCAGGTGACATAATTATTAGTGGCAAAGGGCCATCAGGAACTGTTCCTGGCAGATCAACATAACTTGATTGCTGGGCACTTAGGTCATGAGAAGACACTGAATAGTTTAAAGGCCCTTTTGTATTGACTGGGGATTCACAGCAATGTCAGCTGGTGAATCCACTGGCCATTCCAAAAGTGCCATTGTGCCCCTTACCACTAACTGAGGTCCCCTTTGAAAGAATTGAGATGGACCTTGTTGAGCCTTTAGAGCATACTGAACTTGGGTATCACTTTGTATTAGCTCTGGTGAACTAGGTAATGCAACACCCGTAAGTAGTGCATGATCTCGGCACGTAGCATGGCTGATGCACTCTTCTTGTGTGAGAGTCAGGATCATGAAAGAGATCCTGACTGATCGGAACACTGTGCTTTTCACATACACTGTGCGAGCTGGACGAATTGTGGGGGATTAACTTAAGTCTCTATAACCCCTCAAATGGATGGCCTCGTCAAGCAATTTAATAAAATGCTCAAAAACATGATTCGTAAGTTTGTTTGCTCACAAGGATGAGCAAAATTGGGATAAGTGTCTGGAACCTCTATTATTTGCAGTCTGAGAGGTTCCGTAAGCCTCTACAAGATTTTCCCTGTTTAATTTATTGTATGGACATACGAGATGTTGTGAGGGAACACTGGGTGGAAGGACTTTCTGCAAGCAATTCAGTATGTTCTTGACCTGAGAGCAAAACTCCACAGACTTGGGGACCAGTCAATGGAGAATTTGCTACAGGCATGCGGATGTCAGGCCCAACTGTATAATAGCGGCACAAAGCCATGCAAATTTGCACCAGGAGACAAAGTTCTTGTAAAACTACATTTAATACCTACAAATCACTTGCAAAGGCCCTTTGAGGTCGCACAGTGAGTCTGAGATGTCAACTGAGGTTAGCAAAAGAGATATATGGGGCATGGCAAATTTACCACCTCAACCTCCTGAAACTGTGAAGAGAGGTGGTAACCATATCATTGGTGATGGTAGTCCCTTAGAGGCAGAAGTTCAAATTTACAAAAGTGTAAATTCAATGCATTCACCTTAGTCACCTGTGGAGACCACCTCTCACCGTCCCAACTCAATAGTTTCCCAGTTGAAAAAAGAATTCCTGACAAGTTCTTGCCTCTCCCTGGCCCTTGTACTAACCTTATAGAACAATCAATCCTATTGCTTACCTGTACACAAGAAACATTTGATTTGGGATGAACTCAATGCTGTGCCCAAGATGGGTGTAATCAAAGAGTCACACAGTGACAGGTCCAGCCTGATGGTCTTGGTGTCCAAGACAAAAGGGTCAGTCTAGTTCTATGTAGACTTTAGAAAAGTCAACACAGTATCACTATTTGACACATACCCAATACCTAACATTGATGAACTGCTTCATTGGTTAGGTACAGAGAGCTTTTTCTCAACATTTAACCAGTGGCGGACCGTCAGGGTCAGCAAGTCCTTCTCTGCTGGCCTAAACAGAGCTGTATATAAGATGGTGGCGCGGCAGTAGCACGCAGCGGCCACTCTGGAACCAAAATGGTGCTTTCTTTTTGTTTTAGCGCTAAACTTAAAGTGCATGGACGCCAAAGTCAGTGGTGTTCATGTATACGACCGCCAGACGATATTACGGTACAGAAATCATGCAGTTACTAACTTGCATGATGAACTACTCTGCAAACTTCGTGAACTCAGCTTGCTGCGAAGTCCAGGCCTTCAATCCTCGGCGTCGCCTGATGCCGGTGGCCGGGAGAGAGGACGTCGCAAGCGTTGTTCGGGAAGCGGAAGCGCGGTAAAAGAGCGGGTGTCCGTGCTAGGCTAACAACCAACCCTAGCCAGCCGGCACTCCCTTCCATCATCTTGTCCAACGTCTGCTCACTGGATAATAAACTGGACTACATCCGACTCCAGCAAACTACACGGCGTGAGTTCAGAGACTGCTGCGTCTTTGTTTTCACGGAGATGTGGCTCAGCGACAGAGTTCCGGACGCCGCCATTCAGCTAGCTGGGCTAACCGTCTTTCGTGCCGACAGGAATGCAGCTCTGTGCGGTAAGACTCGCGGTGGTGGCGTGTGTGTTTACATCAACACGGAATGGTGTAAGGACTCTGTGCTTGTGTCTAACTACTGCTCATCGGTAGTGGAATTTGTAACTGTTAGATGCAGACCTTTTTATTTACCCCGGGAATTCACCACTACTCTCATTATCGGAGTGTACATTCCACCCAGCGCTAATGCTAAGGAGGCTCTGTGTGAGCTGTACGGAGCTATTAGCGAGCTGCAGAATGCTCACCCCGACGGACTGTTTATCATCGCCGGAGATTTCAATCATGCAAATCTCAGAACTGTGCTCCCTAAATTCCATCAGTATGTGGACTTTGCTACGAGAGGGACAAACACGCTGGATGTTGTTTATTCAAACATTCCCGGCGCATACTGTGCGGAGCCCCGCCCCCACTTCGGCTACTCAGACCACATCTCTGTTATGTTGATTCCAGCATACAGACCACTCGTCAGACGCTCTAAACCGGTTCTGAAACAGGTTAAGACCTGGCCAGCAGGAGCCATCTCTGCTCTTCAGGACTGTTTTGAGTGCACTGACTGGGACATGTTTAGGGAGGCTGCAACCAACGGCGACTCTATTGACTTGGAGGAATACACGGCATCAGTGACCAGCTACATCGGGAAATGCATCGATGACGTGACTGTCTCCAAGACCATCACAACACGCTCCAACCAGAAGCCGTGGATGACTGCGAAAGTGCGTGCTCTCCTGAAATCGAGAGACTCTGCCTTCAGATCGGGGGACAGGGCGGCCTTAAAAACAGCAAGGGCCAAACTGTCCCGAGCCATCAGAGAGGCGAAGCATGCACACACCCAGAGAATCCACGGCCACTTCCAGAACAGCAGAGACTCCCGGCGCATGTGGCAGGGCATTCAGGCGATCACCAACTACAGGACAACTTCACCTGCCTGTGACAGTGATGACTCCCTTCCAGATGCTCTGAACGACTTCTACGCTCGGTTTGAGGCACAGAACAACACAACAGCGAGGAAGACCATCCCTCCTCCTAATGACCAGGTGCTTTGTCTCACCACGGCTGACGTGAAGAGAACTCTATACAGAGTTAACCCACGGAAGTCCGCTGGACCAGACAACATTCCTGGCAGAGTTCTCAGGGAGTGTGCGGAGCAGCTAGCAGATGTCTTCACTGACATCTTCAACATCTCGCTGAGCAGCTCCATCATCCCTACATGCCTCAAGACAACGACCATCGTCCCTGTGCCAAAGAAGTCCACGGTTTCCTGCCTCAATGACTACCGTCCCGTTGCACTCACACCAATCGTGATGAAATGCTTCGAGAGGCTCATCATGAGGCACATCAAGTCACAGCTACCACCCTTGCTGGACCCCTTGCAGTTTGTGTATCGTCCTAACCATTCCACGGAAGACGCCATCACCACAACCCTCCATCTGGCCCTCACACACCTGGACTGCAAAGACTCCTACGTTCGAATGCTGTTCATAGATTTCAGTTCAGCATTCAACACAATCATCCCTCAGCAGCTGATTAAGAAGCTGAGTCTCCTGGGCCTGAACACCTCTCTCTGCAACTGGATCCTGGATTTCCTGACTGGGAGACCTCAGTCAGTCCAGATCGGGAGCAGTATCTCCAGCACCACCACACTGAGCACTGGAGCACCTCAGGGCTGTGTGCTCAGTCCATTGCTGTTCACTCTGCTGACTCACGACTGTGCAGCAATGCACAGCTCCAACCACATCGTCAAGTTCGTTGATGACACGACCGTGGTGGGTCTCATCAGCAAGAACGACGAGTCAGCATACAGAGAGGAGGTGCAACATCTAACAGCCTGGTGCAGAGCCAACAACCTCTCCCTGAACGTCGACAAGACCAAAGAGATGGTTGTTGACTTCAGGAGAGCACAGAGTGACCATTCTCCGCTGTCCATCGATGGCTCCTCTGTGGAGATCGTCAAGAGCATCAAATTCCTTGGTGTCCATCTGGCGGAGAACTTCACCTGGTCACTCAACACCAGCTCCATCACCAAGAAAGCCCAGCAGCGCCTCTACTTACTGAGGAGGCTGAGTAAAGCCCATCTCCCTCCCCCCATCCTGTCTGTGTTCTACAGAGGGACCATCGAGAGCGTCCTGAGCAGCTGCATCACTGCCTGGTTTGGGAACTGCACCGTCTCAGATCGCAAGACCCTTCAGCGGATAGTGAGGACAGCTGAGAAGATCATCGGAGTGTCTCTCCCCTCTATCACAGACATACACCGCATGCTGCATCCGCAAAGCCATCAGCATTGTTGCTGACCCCACACACCCCTCACACACACTCTTACACACCCCACACACCCCTCACACACACTCTTACACACCCCACACACCCCTCACACACACTCTTCACCCTCCTGCCATCTGGAAAGAGGTACCGGAGCATTCGGGCCCTCACAACCAGACTGTGTAACAGTTTCTTTCCTCAAGCCATTAGGCTCCTCAACACCCGGGACTGAACTGTTCTACACTCTCACACACACTCTCACTCAGGACTGAACTGTTCTACACTCTCTCACACACACACACACTCTCACTCAGGACTGAACTGTATACTAACTCTCTGTCTCTCTCACACACAGATACACACACTCTCTCTTGACTGTGTGGACGCACACACACACACATAATTTATATTGTTCATTACTTACTGCACTACCTCTACCTGTCATCCGCTGCTATAGTTATACTTATGTTTATTCTATTTGCACTACCTCAACTGCTGCTGTGTATTTTTGCACAATATTTTTGCACAATACTTTTTTTCTACATCATTTCACTTTATCTATTTTTATTTCACTTACATTCCAGTACACGTTCTTTTATTTCCTTTCAGCGCTAAGTGTCCTGTGTTCTTTTGTGTTGTCTTTATTGTATTTATTGTCTTTTTTGCACTGTCTTGTCTATGCTCTGTTTGCACCTAGCTGCACACTGTGCACTTTACGTGGCTAAGACAAACTTCTGTCCTAGCTCTGTGGTGTTGTTTGTTGTTTTGTATTGTACTAGTAGTTGTATGTTTATGTAGCACCAGGTCCTGGAGAAACGTTGTTTCATTTCACTATGTACTGCGCCAGCTGTATGTGGTTGAAATGACAATAAAAGCTTCTTGAATCTTGAATCTTGAATCTTGAATCTAAACAGCAGTGATCTGAATCACTGACTTCTATGTTAATATATTTAATATATTTTTCCATAACTGAGTATTAAATTATTCCCAGTAGTCTATTCTCTACATTTCATAGCTTTTCTCTTGGTTGTGCTGCTTCTAGTAGTGTATATTTATGATAAGAGTATTTATCCAATTATATTTCATCATGTGTTACCAGGCCTTAAGGCCTTCAGAATCAGTAGTGTAGGCCCTGTAGCTTAAAATAAGTGGCAATGAAACTGTTCCATTAACCAATCAGATTTCGAGTTGGTGTCACTGGGGCCATCTAGCAGGCATACGTTTACGTCAGCAATTTCCCGTCTTTTGATTGGACAGTTGGAGTAGTCAGAGGCAGTGACCCGCACAAACTAAATAAAATATATATATTTTAACTCACAGTGGCTGCCAGAGGAGAAGAAATCAATTTGGTCACGGACATCATTACAAATGCATTTTCAAGGCGGACTTTTCAAGAAAATCATTTTGATTCTTCAAAATAGTTGGTAAGCTTTTTCAAGAACCATTTATGCTTTTGGGTTTTCTTTAGCACAAAACAGTTTGCTTTCATTCCAGATCCCCGGAGTGGACTGTGTTTTTTTTTTTGCTGCAGTGAAAGGAGACTTTTGAGACTGAATTGTGTTAATTTGTTTTTTTTGCTATATGTAATATAATTTTATTAATGTTTGCTACAAGAGCCTGTGACACAACGCACTGTTATACAGTGTTTCTATATTCGCTGCATCTCTGTAACGGCGTATGCGGAGCCAGAACACCAGAGGGCACCGTCACCCGAGTATTGACAAGTTAGTACTCATTTCCGGTCTTGCTCGGTTATTTAAACATCTCCCTATCTAGTGTTCTCTGTGAAGTATCGTTTACCCATTTGGAGTACGTACTGAGCCTTGCCTGATTATATCTAGATTCTCTAAGTGTATGCCCTGTCCCTGTTCTTATGGTTACGATTCCTGGTTTTTTGGTTTGTTTTTCCGAGTGTGTTTGATTTCCTGGCTTTTGACCCTGTTGGCTATTCCATATCGTTTCCGATTTTGCCTGCTGTTTTGGATTTAATAAAGATCTGCAATATGGATTCTACTTCATCTGCGTCCGGCGCATCCTTAGTCTCATTTCGGATGCTGCGTCCTCCGGAGATTGTAGTTTGCTGCATACGTCATCAAGAATGACTTTTTTCAGAGCTTCTCCACTCTGTGTTATACCAATTCACTGCCTACCTAGACGATCTCATTATCTATAGTAATGATTAGCAACAGCACATGCAGAACCGAGGGCTGCTGAAGGAGGTGGGACAGCAAAAAAAAAAAGTGTGCAATTAGACATGTGGACTTCTAGGGTAGGTGTGTCCACAAATTGATAAGACTGCAGCAATTGTGTCCTGTCTGAGACCTAAGAACAAAAAGGAGGTGAGACAGTTCCTGGGGTTGGGTGGCTATTATTGTAGGCTCATATCTTATTCTTTGGACATCACCAGTCTGCTGACTGATCTCACTAAAACAGGAGCATCAGACCATGGTTCAGTGGACAGAGCCATGCCAACAGGCCTTCACAAAGGTAAAAGCTGCATCTGTGGTGGCCCACTCTTGGATTACCTAATTTCTTTCTCGCTATAATTTTGCAGATAGACACATGGGATAGGGGGTTGGGGGCCATATATATGAATGTGGCAGCATAGTCAAGCACCAGTCTATAAATGGAAAGTGAAGCCTGGGAAAGTGAGGGAAAAGGATCACCTGCATCAGTCTGCACTAATGAGCATGCAAGTGCAAGTGAAGATAAACAAGGGAGAGATGAGCTGAAAAGGGAAGGTGGAACACACAGAACAGCGTGTATGCATCTATGTGAATGTGTGTAATCAAAGTAATGCTCAGGAACCCACCCTGAAAAAAATAAAGCACACATTCCATTTCCCAAGCCTCTCACATTTCCTTCTTTTCTGAAACTATAACGGTTGTTACAGAAAAATTGGCATAACTTGACTAAAGTCAATAATGGACAATGGTAGGTTGTAAGTTTGTGAACCTTTTTATGTATTTTTGAAACATTTATAAATAACCAGTGTTGGGAAGGTTACTTTGGAAATGTAATAGGTTACAGATTACAGGTTACCCTGTTTAAAATGTGATTTTCAATTACTTTATAAAAGTAAAGTAACTGATTACATTTGATTACTTTTTGATTACTTTTAAGTTTTTCATCTAAATCATTTCCAAACATTTATCCCAGGCAGGGTTAAACTTACAGTAGAACTCAACTCTGTGTACTGTTAGAATTTTACATCTTTCATCACTTGAATTAAGATTATATTAATTTAATTTTAAGCACAGCCACAAAACCAGACTTCATAATAAAAATTGTTTAATACTGTTCTAGGAATCAAATCTTTGCATAGCTATGACAGGACACACTGGCAAGTAACAATGCCTTGGGGAAAAAAACATAATATGAAGAGTCATCATAATGTACGCTACAGCGCTAAAATAACTAAGTTATAGTAGATCTGACACCAACACATTTACAAGGAGGAAAAGTGTGAGCTATATATTTTCTGTCAAAGGGTTCATAAATAGAAGTGTGCCTGGTAAAGGTAGCTAGCAGCAGGGACAATTTTAGGATTTTCATTTAAGGGGGCTCAGCCCCCAATGAGGGTATAATAGTAAAAATAAATAAATAATAAAATAAAATAAAGGTTTGACTGACAGGGTAGGATGGTAAACTTAATGCAGCATTCCACTGTATTGCACAGATGTGTATAACATTTGAGTACTGAACAAGACAAATACTATGAGAGGCCGTATAGGACATAATACAAGATTCAATTCAAGATTCAAGATTCAAGAAGCTTTGTCATTTCAACCACATATAGCTGATGCAGTACATAGTGAAATGAAACAACGTTTCTCCAGGACCTGGTGCTACATATACATACAACAACAGAGTTCAACATAAAAACACCACAGAGCTAGGACAGAAGATTGTCTTAGCCACGTAAAGTGCACAGTGTGCAGCTAGGTGCAAACAGAGCATAGACAATAAATACAAGAAAGATAACACAAAAGAACACAGGACAAGTGAAATGACGTAAAAAAGTATTGTGCAAAAATATTGTGCAAAAATACACAGCAGCGGTTGAGGTAGTGCAAATAGAATAAACATAAATATAACTATAGCAGCAGATGACCGGTTGAGGTAGTGCAATAAGTAATGAACAATAAAAATTGTGTGTGCGTGTTCACACAGTCAAGAGAGAGTGTGTGTATCTGTGTGTGAGAGAGACAGAGAGTTGATGTACAGTTCAGTCCTGAGTGAGTGTGTGTGTGTGTGTGAGAGAGTGTAGAACAGTTCAGTCCCGGGTGTTGAGGAGCCTGATGGCTTGAGGAAAGAAACTGTTACACAGTCTGGTTGTGAGGGCCGAATGCTCCGGTACCTCTTTCCAGATGGCAGGAGGGTGAAGAGTGTGTGTGAGGGGTGTGTGGGGTGTGTAAGAGTGTGTGTGGGGTGTGTGGGGTGTGTAAGAGTGTGTGTGAGGGGTGTGTGGGGTCAGCCACAATGCTGTTGGCTTTGCGGATGCAGCGTGCGGTGTAAATGTCCGTGATAGAGGGGAGAGAGACTCCAATGATCTTCTCAGCTGTCCTCACTATCCGCTGAAGGGTCTTGTGATCCGAGACGGTGCAGTTCCCAAACCAGGCAGTGATGCAGCTGCTCAGGATGCTCTCGATGGTCCCTCTGTAGAACACAGTCAGGATGGGGGAAGGGAGATGGGCTTTCCTCAGCCTGGTGTTGAGTGACGAGGTGAAGTTCTCCTCCAGATGGACACCAAGGAATTTGGTGCTCTTGATGAGAGTGGTCACTCTTTGTTCTCCTGAAGTCAACAACCATCTATTTGGTCTTGTCAACGTTCAGGGAGAGGTTGTTGGCTCTGCACCAGGCTGTTAGATGTTGCACCTCCTCTCTGTATGCTGACTCGTCGTTCTTGCTGATGAGACCCACCACAGTCGTGTCATCAGCGAACTTGACGATGTGGTTGGAGCTGACTGAGGTCTCCCAGTCAGGAAATCCAGGATCCAGTTGCAGAGAGAGGTGTTCAGGCCCAGGAGACTCAGCTTCTCAATCAGCTGCTGAGTGATGATTGTGTTGAATGCTGAACTGAAATCTATGAACAGCATTCAAACATAGGAGTCTTTATAGTCCAGGTGTGTGAGGGCCAGATAGAGGGTTGTGGTGATGGCGTCGTCCATGGAGCGGTTAGGACGATACACAAACTGAAAGGGGTCCAGCGAGGGTGGTAGCTGTGACTTGATGTGCCTTATGACGAGCCTCTCGAAGCATTTCATCACGATTTGTGTGAGTGCAATGGGACGATAGTCATTGAGGCAGGAAACCGTAGATTTCTTTGGCACAGGGACGATGGTCGTTGTCTTGAGGCATGTAGGGATGATGGAGCTGCTCAGCGAGATGTTGAAGATGTCAGTGAAGACATCTGCTAGCTGCTCTGCACACTCCCTGAGAACTCTGCCAGGAATGTTGTCTGGTCCAGCAGACTTCGGTGGGTTAACTCTGCATAGAGTTCTCCTCACGTCAGCCATGGTGAGACAGAGCACTGGGTCATTAGGAGGAGGCATGGTCTTCCTCGCTGTTGTGTTGTTCTGTGCCTCAAACCAAGCGTAGAAGTCGTTCAGAGCATCTGGAAGGGAGGCATCACTGTCACAGGCAGGTGAAGTTCGCCTGGATGCCCTGCCACATGTGCCGGGAGTCTCAGCTGTTCTGGAAGTGGCCGTGGATTCTCTGGGTGTGTACACGCTTCGCCTCTCTGATGGCTCGGGACAGTTTGGCCCTTGCAATTTTTAAGGCCGCCCTGTCCCCTGATCTGAAGGCAGAGTCTCTCGACATCAGGAGAGCACGCACTTTCGCAGTCATCCACGGCTTCTGGTTGGAGCGTGTTGTGATAGTCTTGGAGACGGGCACGTCATCGATGCACTTCCCGATGTAGCCGGACACAGATGCCGTGTACTCCTCCAAGTCAATAGAGTCAACATTGGTTGCAGCCTCCCTAAACATGTCCCAGTCAGTGCACTCAAAACAGTCCTGAAGAGCAGAGATGGCTCCTGCTGGCCAGGTCTTAACCTGTTTCAGAACCGGTTTAGAGCGTCTGACGAGTGGTCTGTATGCTGGAATCAACATAACAGAGATGTGGTCTGAGTAGCCGAGGTGGGGGCGGGGCTCCGCACAATATGCGCCGGGAATGTTTGAATAAACAACATCCAGCGTGTTTGTCCCTCTCGTAGCAAAGTCCACATACTGATGGAATTTAGGGAGCACAGTTCTGAGATTTGCATGATTGAAATCTCCGGCGATGATAAACAGTCCGTCGGGGTGAGCATTCTGCAGCTCGCTAATAGCTCCGTACAGCTCACACAGAGCCTCCTTAGCATTAGTGCTGGGTGGAATGTACACTCTGTTAATGAGAGTAGTGGTGAATTCCCGGGGTAAATAAAATGGTCTGCATCTAACAGTCACAAACTCCACTATCGATGAGCAGTAGTTAGACACAAGCACAGAGTCCTTACACCATTCCGTGTTGTTGTAAACACACATGCCACCACCGCGAGTCTTACCGCACAGAGCTGCATTCCTGTCGGCACGAAACACGGTTAGCCCAGCTAGCTGAATGGCGGCGTCCGGAACTCTGTCGCTGAGCCACGTCTCCGTGAAAACAAAGACGCAGCAGTCTCTGAACTCACGCCGTGTAGTTCGCTGGAGTCGGATGTAGTCCAGTTTATTATCCAATGAGCAGACGTTGGACAAGATGATGGAAGGGAGTGTCGGCCGGCTAGGGTTGGTTGTTAGCCTAGCACGTACACCCGCCTGTTTACCGCGCTTCCGCTTCCTAGAACACCCCTTGCAACATCCCCTCTCCCGGCCACCGGCATCAGGCGACACCAAGGACTGAAGGCCTGGACTTCGCAGCAAGCCGAGTTCGCGAAGTTTGCAGAATACTTCATCATGCAAGTTAATAACTGCATGATTTCTGTACTGTAATATCATCTGGTGGTCGTATACATGAACACCACTGTCTTTGGGGTCCATGCACTTTTAATTTTGCGCTAAAACAAAAAGAAAGCACCATTTTGGTTCCGGAGTGGCCGCTGCGTGCTAGTGCCGTGCTATGAGAGGCCGTATAGGACATAATACATACTTTCTCTCACACACACTATCATATTCTTACACACATACAACTATACTCTCTCAAACACACACACACTATCATACCCTCACACACATACAATTATACTCACACACACACACTATCATACTCTCACACAGACACTATCATACCCTCACACAAACACAACTATACCCTCACACAAACACAACTATAGTCTCACACACATACTATCATACCCTCACACACATACTATCATACCCTCACACACATACTATCATACCCTCACACACATACTATCATACCCTCACACACATACTATCATACCCTCACACACATACAACTATACTCAGGAGTTTAATAATGGCAGTGAATGTAAGAGGGAAGGAGTGGGTGTGTAAGTGAACATAGTGGTGAGAGTATGATAGTGTGTGTGAGTATGATAGTATGTGTAAGAGAGTATGATAGTGTGTGTGAGTATGATAGTATGTGTGTGTGAGTATGATAGTATATGTGTGAGAGAGTATGATAGTATGTGTGTGAGTATGATAGTATGTGTGTGTGAATATGATAGTATGTGTGTGTATGATA
Source organism: Hemibagrus wyckioides (assembly GCF_019097595.1). NCBI lineage: Eukaryota > Metazoa > Chordata > Actinopteri > Siluriformes > Bagridae > Hemibagrus > Hemibagrus wyckioides. The sequence continues at coordinate 2,431,346 of NC_080735.1, read as the reverse complement.
GTATGTGTGTGTGAATATGATAGTATGTGTAAGAGAGTATGATAGTATGTGTGTGTGAATATGATAGTATGTGTGTGTGAGTATGATAGTATGTGTGTGTGAATATGATAGTATGTGTGTGTGAGTATGATAGTATGTGTGTGTGAATATGATAGTATGTGTAAGAGAGTATGATAGTATGTGTGTGTGAGAGTATGATAGTATGTGTGTGAGTATGATAGTATGTGTGTGTGAGTATGATAGTATGTGTGTGAGAGAGTATGATAGTATGTGTGTGTGAATATGATAGTATGTGTAAGAGAGTATGATAGTATGTGTGTGTGAATATGATAGTATGTGTGTGTGAGTATGATAGTATGTGTGTGTGAATATGATAGTATGTGTAAGAGAGTATGATAGTATGTGTGTGTGAATATGATAGTATGTGTGTGTGAGTATGATAGTATGTGTGTGTGAATATGATAGTATGTGTAAGAGAGTATGATAGTATGTGTGTGTGAGAGTATGATAGTATGTGTGTGAGTATGATAGTATGTGTGTGTGAGTATGATAGTATGTGTGTGAGTATGATAGTATGTGTGTGAGAGTATGATAGTGTGTGTGTGTGAGAGTATGATAGTATGTGTGTGAGTATGATAGTATGTGTGTGTGAGTATGATAGTATGTGTGAGTATGATAGTATGTGTGTGTGAGTATGATAGTATGTGTGAGTATGATAGTATGTGTGTGTGTGAGAGAGTATGATAGTGTGTGTGTGAGAGAGTATGATAGTGTGTGTGTGAGAGAGTATGATAGTGTGTGTGTGAGAGAGTATGATAGTATGTGTGTATGAGTATGATAGTGTGTGTGTGAGAGTATGATAGTATGAGTGTGTGTGAGTATGATAGTGTGTGTGTGAGAGAGTATGATAGTATGTGTGTGAGAGTATGATAGTGTGTGTGTGAGAGTATGATAGTATGTGTGTGAGAGTATGATAGTATGTGTGTGTGAGAGTATGATAGTGTGTGTGTGAGAGAGTATGATAGTGTGTGTGTGAGAGAGTATGATAGTATGTGTGTGTGAGTATGATAGTATGTGTAAGAGAGTATGATAGTATGTGTGTGAGTATGATAGTATGTGTAAGAGAGTATGATAGTATGTGTGTGTGAGAGTATGATAGTATGTGTGTGTGAGTATGATAGTGTGTGTGTGAGAGTATGATAGTATGTGTGTGTGAGAGTATGATAGTGTGTGTGTGTGTGAGAGTATGATAGTATGTGTGTGTGAGTATGATAGTATGTGTGTGTGAGTATGATAGTGTGTGTGTGAGAGAGTATGATAGTATGTGTGTGTGAGTATGATAGTATGTGTGTGTGAGTATGATAGTGTGTGTGTGTGTGAGAGTATGATAGTATGTGTGTGTGAGTATGATAGTATGTGTGTGTGAGTATGATAGTGTGTGTGTAAGAGAGTATGATAGTATGTGTGTGTGAGAGTATGATAGTGTGTGTGTGAGAGTATGATAGTATGTGTAAGAGAGTATGATAGTATGTGTGTGTGAGTATGATAGTATGTGTAAGAGAGTATGATAGTATGTGTGTGTGAGAGTATGATAGTATGTGTGTGTGAGTATGATAGTGTGTGTGTGAGAGTATGATAGTATGTGTGTGTGAGAGTATGATAGTGTGTGTGTGTGTGAGAGTATGATAGTATGTGTGTGTGAGTATGATAGTATGTGTGTGTGAGTATGATAGTGTGTGTGTGAGAGAGTATGATAGTATGTGTGTGTGAGTATGATAGTATGTGTGTGTGAGTATGATAGTATGTGTGTGTGTGTGTGTATGATAGTGTGTGTGTGAGAGAGTATGATAGTGTGTGTGAGAGAGTATGATAGTATGTGTGTGTGAGTATGATAGTGTGTGTGTAAGAGTATGATAGTATGTGTGTGTGTGAGAGTATGATAGTGTGTGTGAGAGAGTATGATAGTATGTGTGTGTGAGTATGATAGTATGTGTGAGTATGATAGTATGTGTGAGTATGATAGTATGTGTAAGAGAGTATGATAGTATGTGTGTGAGAGAGTATGATAGTGTGTGTGTGAGAGAGTATGATAGCATTTGTGTGTGTGAGTATGATAGTGTGTGTGTGTGTGAGTATGATAGTATGTGTGTGTGTGAGAGAGTATGATAGTATGTGTGTGTGTGAGAGTATGATAGTGTGTGTGTGTGAGTATGATAGTATGTGTGTGTGATTATGATAGTGTGTGTGTGAGAGTATGATAGTGTGTGTGTGTGAGAGAGTATGATAGTGTGTGTGTGAGAGTATGATAGTGTGTGTGTGAGAGTATGATAGTGTGTGTGTGAGAGTATGATAGTGTGTGTGTGTGTGTGTGTGAGAGTATGATAGTGTGTGTGTGAGAGTATGATAGTGTGTGTGTGAGAGTATGATAGTGTGTGTGTGTGAGAGTATTATAGTGTGTGTGTGAGAGTATGATAGTGTGTGTGTGAGAGTATGATAGTGTGTGTGTGTGAGAGTATAATAGTGTGTGTGTGAGAGTATGATAGTGTGTGAGAGTATGATAGTGTGTGTGTGTGTGTGAGAGTATGATAGTGTGTGTGTGAGAGTATGATAGTGTGTGTGTGAGAGTATGATAGTGTGTGTGTGAGAGAATATGATAGTGTGTGTGTGAGAGTATGATAGTGTGTGTGTGAGAGTATGATAGTGTGTGTGTGAGAGTATGATAGTGTGTGTGTGTGAGTATGATAGTATGTGTGTGTGAGTATGATAGTATGTGTGTGTGAGAGTATGATAGTATGTGTGTGTGTGAGAGAGTATGATAGTGTGTGTGTGAGAGAGTATGATAGTGTGTGTGTGAGAGAGTATGATAGTATGTGTGTGTGTGAGAGAGTATGATAGTATGTGTGTGTGAGTATGATAGTGTGTGTGTGAGAGTATGATAGTATGTGTGTGTGTGAGTATGATAGTGTGTGTGTGAGAGAGTATGATAGTATGTGTGTGTGTGAGAGAGTATGATAGTATGTGTGTGTGAGTATGATAGTATGTGTGTGTGAGTATGATAGTATGTGTGAGTATGATAGTATGTGTAAGAGAGTATGATAGTGTGTGTGTGTGAGAGTATGATAGTATGTGTGTGTGAGAGTATGATAGTGTGTGTGTGTGAGTATGATAGTGTGTGTGTGTGTGAGAGAGTATGATAGTATGTGTGTGTGAGTATGATAGTGTGTGTGTGAGAGAGTATGATAGTGTGTGTGAGAGTATGATAGTGTGTGTGTGAGAGAGTATGATAGCATTTGTGTGTGTGAGTATGATAGTGTGTGTGTGTGTGTGTGTGAGTATGATAGCATGTGTGTGTGAGTATGATAGTGTGTGTGTGTGTGAGTATGATAGTATGTGTGTGTGTGAGAGAGTATGATAGTATGTGTAAGAGAGTATGATAGTGTGTGTGTGTGAGTATGATAGTATGTGTGTGTGAGAGTATGATAGTGTGTGTGTGTGTGTGAGAGTATAATAGTGTGTGTGTGTGAGTATGATAGTGTGTGTGTGTGAGTATGATAGTGTGTGTGTGTGAGAGTATGATAGTATGTTTGTGAGAGAGTATGATAGTGTGTGTGTGAGAGTATGATAGTGTGTGTGTGAGAGTATGATAGTGTGTGTGTGAGAGTATGATAGTGTGTGTGTGTGTGTGAGAGTATGATAGTGTGTGTGTGAGAGTATGATAGTGTGTGTGTGAGAGTATGATAGTGTGTGTGTGTGAGAGTATTATAGTGTGTGTGTGAGAGTATGATAGTGTGTGTGTGAGAGTATGATAGTGTGTGTGTGTGAGAGTATAATAGTGTGTGTGTGAGAGTATGATAGTGTGTGTGTGAGAGTATGATAGTGTGTGTGTGTGTGTGAGAGTATGATAGTGTGTGTGTGTGAGAGTATGATAGTGTGTGTGTGAGAGTATGATAGTGTGTGTGTGTGAGTATGATAGTAAGTGTGTGTGAGTATGATAGTATGTGTGTGTGAGAGTATGATAGTATGTGTGTGTGTGAGAGAGTATGATAGTGTGTGTGTGAGAGAGTATGATAGTGTGTGTGTGAGAGAGTATGATAGTATGTGTGTATGAGTATGATAGTGTGTGTGTGAGAGTATGATAGTATGTGTGTGTGTGAGTATGATAGTGTGTGTGTGTGTGAGAGAGTATGATAGTATGTGTGTGTGAGTATGATAGTATGTGTGTGTGAGTATGATAGTATGTGTGAGTATGATAGTATGTGTAAGAGAGTATGATAGTGTGTGTGTGTGAGAGTATGATAGTGTGTGTGTGTGAGTATGATAGTGTGTGTGTGAGAGAGTATGATAGTATGTGTGTGTGAGAGTATGATAGTGTGTGTGTGTGAGTATGATAGTATGTGTGTGTGAGTATGATAGTATGTGTGTGTGTGTGTATGATAGTGTGTGTGTGAGAGAGTATGATAGTGTGTGTGTGTGAGTATGATAGTATGTGTGTGTGAGTATGATAGTATGTGTGTGTGTGTGTGTATGATAGTGTGTGTGTGAGAGAGTATGATAGTGTGTGTGAGAGAGTATGATAGTATGTGTGTGTGAGTATGATAGTGTGTGTGTAAGAGTATGATAGTATGTGTGTGTGTGAGAGTATGATAGTGTGTGTGAGAGAGTATGATAGTATGTGTGTGTGAGTATGATAGTGTGTGTGAGAGAGTATGATAGTATGTGTGTGTGAGTATGATAGTATGTGTGAGTATGATAGTATGTGTGTGTGAGTATGATAGTATGTGTGAGTATGATAGTATGTGTGAGAGAGTATGATAGTATGTGTGTGAGAGAGTATGATAGTGTGTGTGTGAGAGTATGATAGTGTGTGTGTGAGAGAGTATGATAGCATTTGTGTGTGTGAGTATGATAGTATGTGTGTGTGTGAGAGAGTATGATAGTATGTGTAAGAGAGTATGATAGTGTGTGTGTGTGAGTATGATAGTATGTGTGTGTGATTATGATAGTGTGTGTGTGAGAGTATGATAGTATGTTTGTGAGAGAGTATGATAGTGTGTGTGTGAGAGTATGATAGTGTGTGTGTGAGAGTATGATAGTGTGTGTGTGAGAGTATGATAGTGTGTGTGTGTGTGTGAGAGTATGATAGTGTGTGTGTGAGAGTATGATAGTGTGTGTGTGAGAGTATGATAGTGTGTGTGTGTGAGAGTATTATAGTGTGTGTGTGAGAGTATGATAGTGTGTGTGTGAGAGTATGATAGTGTGTGTGTGTGAGAGTATGATAGTGTGTGTGTGAGAGTATGATAGTGTGTGTGTGAGAGTATGATAGTGTGTGTGTGTGAGAGTATAATAGTGTGTGTGTGAGAGTATGATAGTGTGTGTGTGAGAGTATGATAGTGTGTGTGTGTGTGTGAGAGTATGATAGTGTGTGTGTGAGAGTATGATAGTGTGTGTGTGAGAGTATGATAGTGTGTGTGTGAGAGAATATGATAGTGTGTGTGTGAGAGTATGATAGTGTGTGTGTGAGAGTATGATAGTGTGTGTGTGAGAGTATGATAGTGTGTGTGTGTGAGTATGATAGTATGTGTGTGTGAGTATGATAGTATGTGTGTGTGAGAGTATGATAGTATGATAGTGAGTGTGAGAGAGAATGATAGTTTGTGTGTGTGAGAGTATGATAGTGTGTGTGTGAGAGTATGATAGTATGTGTGTGTGAGTATGATAGTATGTGTGTGAGAGAGTATGATAGTATGTGTGTGAGAGTATGATAGTTTGTGTGTGTGAGAGAGTATGATAGTGTGTGTGTGAGAGTACGATAGTGTGTGTGAGTGTGTGAGAGTATGATAGTATGTGTGTGAGAGAGTATGATAGTGTGTGTGTCTGAGAGTATGATAGTGTGTGTGAGTGTGTGAGAGTATGATAGTGTGTGTGTCTGAGAGTATGATAGTGTGTGTGAGTGTGTGAGAGTATGATAGTATGTGTGTGAGAGAGTATGATAGTGTGTGTGAGAGTATGATAGTGTGTGAGAGAGTATGATAGTGTGTGTGTGTGAGAGAGTATGATAGTGTGTGTGAGAGAGTTTGATAGTATGTGTGTGTGAGTATGATAGTATGTGTGTGAGAGTATGATAGTGTGTGAGAGAGTATGATAGTGTGTGTGTGTGAGAGAGTATGATAGTGTGTGTGTGAGAGTACGATAGTGTGTGTGAGTGTGTGAGAGTATGATAGTATGTGTGTGAGAGAGTATGATAGTGTGTGTGTGAGAGTATGATAGTATGTGTGTGAGAGTATGATAGTATGTGAGAGAGTATGATAGTGTGTGTGTGTGAGTATGATAGTATGTGTGTGAGAGTATGATAGTATGTGAGAGAGTATGATAGTGTGTGTGTGTGAGTATGATAGTATGTGTGTGTGAGTATGATAGTGTGTGTGAGAGAGTATGATAGTGTGTGTGAGAGAGTATGATAGTGTGTGTGAGAGAGTATGATAGTGTGTGTGAGAGAGTATGATAGTGTGTGTGAGAGAGTATGATAGTGTGTGTGAGAGAGTATGATAGTGTGTGTGAGAGAGTATGATAGTGTGTGTGAGAGAGTATGATAGTGTGTGTGAGAGAGTATGATAGTGTGTGTGTGTGAGAGAGTATGATAGTGTGTGTGTGAGAGTATGATAGTATGTGAGAGAGTATGATAGTGTGTGTGTGTGAGTATGATAGTATGTGTGTGTGAGTATGATAGTGTGTGTGAGAGAGTATGATAGTGTGTGTGAGAGAGTATGATAGTGTGTGTGAGAGAGTATGATAGTGTGTGTGAGAGAGTATGATAGTGTGTGTGAGAGAGTATGATAGTGTGTGTGTGTGAGAGAGTATGATAGTGTGTGTGTGAGAGTATGATAGTATGTGAGAGAGTATGATAGTGTGTGTGTGTGAGAGTATGATAGTATGTGTGTGAGAGTATGATAGTATGTGAGAGAGTATGATAGTGTGTGTGTGTGAGTATGATAGTATGTGTGTGTGAGTATGATAGTGTGTGTGAGAGAGTATGATAGTGTGTGTGAGAGAGTATGATAGTGTGTGTGAGAGAGTATGATAGTGTGTGTGAGAGAGTATGATAGTGTGTGTGAGAGAGTATGATAGTGTGTGTGTGTGAGAGAGTATGATAGTGTGTGTGTGTGTGAGAGTATGATAGTATGTGTGTGTGAGTATGATAGTATGTGTGTGTGAGAGTATGATAGTGTGTGAGACAGTATGATAGTGTGTGTGTGTGAGAGAGTATGATAGTGTGTGTGTGAGAGTACGATAGTGTGTGTGAGTGTGTGAGAGTATGATAGTGTGTGTGTGTGAGAGTATGATAGTGTGTGAGAGTATGATAGTGTGTGTGTGAGAGTATGATAGTATGTGTGTGAGAGAGTATGATAGTGTGTGTGAGAGAGTATGATAGTATGTGTGTGAGAGTATGATAGTGTGTGTGAGAGAGTATGATAGTGTGTGTGTGTGAGAGTACGATAGTATGTGTGTGAGAGTATGATAGTGTGTGTGAGAGAGTATGATAGTGTGTGTGTGAGAGAGTATGATAGTGTGTGTGTGTGAGAGAGTATGATAGTGTGTGTGTGTGTGAGAGTATGATAGTATGTGTGTGTGAGTATGATAGTATGTGTGTGAGAGTATGATAGTGTGTGAGACAGTATGATAGTGTGTGTGTGTGAGAGAGTATGATAGTGTGTGTGTGAGAGTACGATAGTGTGTGTGAGTGTGTGAGAGTATGATAGTGTGTGTGTGTGAGAGTATGATAGTGTGTGAGAGTATGATAGTGTGTGTGTGAGAGTATGATAGTATGTGTGTGAGAGAGTATGATAGTGTGTGTGTGTGAGTATGATAGTGTGTGTGTGTGTGTGTGAGAGTATGATAGTGTGTGTGTGTGTGAGTATGATAGTGTGTGTGTGTGTGAGAGTATGATAGTGTGTGTGTGTGTGAGTATGATAGTATGTGTGTGAGTATGATAGTGTGTGTGTGTGAGTATGATAGTGTGTGTGTGAGAGAGTATGATAGTGTGTGTGTGTGAGTATGATAGTGTGTGTGTGTGTGTGTGTGTGAGTATGATAGTGTGTGTGTGTGAGTATGATAGTGTGTGTGTGTGAGTATGATAGTATGTGTGTGTGAGAGTATGATAGTGTGTGTGTGTGTGTATGATAGTGTTTGTGTGAGAGTATGATAGTATGTGTGTGAGAGAGTATGATAGTGTGTGTGAGAGAGTATGATAGTATGTGTGTGAGAGTATGATAGTGTGTGTGAGAGAGTATGATAGTGTGTGTGTGTGAGAGTACGATAGTATGTGTGTGAGAGTATGATAGTGTGTGTGAGAGAGTATGATAGTGTGTGTGTGTGAGAGAGTATGATAGTGTGTGTGTGTGTGAGAGTATGATAGTATGTGTGTGTGAGTATGATAGTGTGTGAGACAGTATGATAGTGTGTGTGTGTGAGAGAGTATGATAGTGTGTGTGTGAGAGTACGATAGTGTGTGTGAGTGTGTGAGAGTATGATAGTGTGTGTGTGTGAGAGTATGATAGTGTGTGAGAGTATGATAGTGTGTGTGTGAGAGTATGATAGTATGTGTGTGAGAGAGTATGATAGTGTGTGTGTGTGAGTATGATAGTGTGTGTGTGTGTGTGTGAGAGTATGATAGTGTGTGTGTGTGTGAGTATGATAGTGTGTGTGTGTGTGAGAGTATGATAGTGTGTGTGTGTGTGAGTATGATAGTATGTGTGTGAGTATGATAGTGTGTGTGTGTGTGTGAGTATGATAGTGTGTGTGAGAGAGTATGATAGTGTGTGTGTGTGAGTATGATAGTATGTGTGTGTGAGAGTATGATAGTGTGTGTGTGTGTGTATGATAGTGTGTGTGTGAGAGTATGATAGTGTGTGTGTGTGAGTATGATAGTGTGTGTGTGTGAGTATGATAGTGTGTGTGTGTGTGAGTATGATAGTGTGTGTGTGTGAGAGTATGATAGTGTGTGTGTGTGAGTATGATAGTGTGTGTGAGGGTGTGATAGTGTGTGTGTGAGTATGATAGTGTGTGTGTGAGAGAGGATGATAGTGTGTGTGTGTGAGAGTATGATAGTGTGTGTGTGTGAGTATGATAGTATGTGTGTGAGAGTATGATAGTGTGTGTGTGTGAGTACGATAGTATGTGTGTGTGAGTATGATAGTGTGTGTGTGTGTGTGTGAGAGTATGATAGTGTGTGTGTGTGTGAGTATGATAGTGTGTGTGTGTGTGAGAGTATGATAGTGTGTGTGTGTGTGAGTATGATAGTATGTGTGTGAGTATGATAGTGTGTGTGTGTGTGAGTATGATAGTGTGTGTGTGTGTGAGTATGATAGTGTGTGTGTGTGTGTGAGAGTATGATAGTGTGTGTGTGTGTGTATGATAGTGTGTGTGTGAGAGTATGATAGTGTGTGTGTGTGAGTATGATAGTGTGTGTGTGTGAGTATGATAGTGTGTGTGTGAGAGTATGATAGTGTGTGTGAGAGAGTATGATAGTGTGTGTGTGTGAGTATGATAGTATGTGTGTGTGTGAGAGTATGATAGTGTGTGTGTGTGTGTATGATAGTGTGTGTGTGAGAGTATGATAGTGTGTGTGTGTGAGTATGATAGTGTGTGTGTGTGAGTATGATAGTGTGTGTGTGTGAGAGTATGATAGTGTGTGTGAGAGAGTATGATAGTGTGTGTGTGTGAGTATGATAGTATGTGTGTGTGAGTATGATAGTATGTGTGTGTGAGTATGATAGTGTGTGTGTGAGAGAGGATGATAGTGTGTGTGTGTGAGAGTATGATAGTGTGTGTGTGTGAGTATGATAGTATGTGTGTGAGAGTATGATAGTGTGTGTGTGTGAGTACGATAGTATGTGTGTGTGAGTATGATAGTGTGTGTGTGTGAGAGTATGATAGTGTGTGTGTGAGAGAGGATGATAGTGTGTGTGTGTGTGTGAGTATGATAGTGTGTGTGTGAGAGAGTATGATTGTGTGTGTGTGTGAGAGTATGATAGTGTGTGTGTGTGAGAGTATGATAGTGTGTGTGTGAGAGAGTATGATAGTGTGTGTGTGAGAGAGTATGATAGTGTGTGTGTGTGAGTATGATAGTGTGTGTGTGTGTGAGAGTATGATAGTGTGTGTGTGAGAGAGTATGATAGTGTGTGTGTGAGAGTATGATAGTGTGTGTGTGAGAGTATGATAGTGTGTGTGTGTGAGAGTATGATAGTGTGTGTGTGTGAGAGTATAATAGTGTGTGTGTGAGAGTATGATAGTGTGTGTGTGAGAGTATGATAGTGTGTGTGAGAGTATAATAGTGTGTGTGTGTGAGTATGATAGTGTGTGTGTGAGAGTATGATAGTGTGTGTGTGAGAGTATGATAGTGTTTTAAGAGAGTATAGTTGTGTGTGTGTAAGGGTATGATAGTGTGTGTGTGTGTGTGTGTGAGTATAGTTGTGTGTGTGTAAGGGTATGATAGTGTGTGTGTGAGTATAGATGTGTGTGTGTAAGGGTATGATAGTGTGTGTGTGTGAGTGTAGTTGTGTGTGTGTAAGGGTATGACCGTGTGTGTGTGTGAGTGTAGTTGTGTGTGTGTAAGGGTATGATAGTGTGTGTGTGTGTGTGTGTGAGTATAGTTGTGTGTGTGTAAGGGTATGATAGTGTGTGTGTGTGTGTGAGGATAGTTGTGTGTGTGTAAGGGTATGATAGAGTGTGTGTGTGTGTGTGTGTGTGTGAGTATAGTTGTGTGTGTGTAAGGGTATGATAGTGTGTTTGAGAGAGTATATTTGTGTGTGTGTAAGGGTATGATAGTGTGTGTGTGTGTGTGAGTATAGTTGTGTGTGTGTAAGGGTATGATAGTGTGTGTGTGTGTGTGAGGATAGTTGTGTGTGTGTAAGGGTATGATAGAGTGTGTTTGTGTGTGTGTGAGTATAGTTGTGTGTGTGTAAGGGTATGATTGTGTGTTTGAGAGAGTATAGTTGTGTGTGTGTAAGGGTATGATAGTGTGTGTGTGTGTGTGTGAGTATAGTTGTGTGTGTGTAAGGGTATGATAGTGTGTGTGTGTGTGTGAGGATAGTTGTGTGTGTGTAAGGGTATGATAGAGTGTGTGTGTGTGTGTGTGAGTATAGTTGTGTGTGTGTAAGGGTATGATAGTGTGTTTGAGAGAGTATAGTTGTGTGTGTGTAAGGGTATGATAGTGTGTGTGTGTGTGTGTGTGAGTATAGTTGTGTGTGTGTAAGGGTATGATAGTGTGTGTGTGTGTGAGTATAGTTGTGTGTGTGTAAGGGTATGATAGTGTGTGTGTGTGAGTATAGTTGTGTGTGTGTAAGGGTATTATAGTGTGTGTGTGTGTGTGTGAGTGTAGTTGTGTGTGTGTAAGGGTATGATAGTGTGTGTGTGTGTGTATAGTTGTGTCTGTGTAAGGGTATGATAGTGTGTGTCTGAGTATAGTTGTGTGTGTGTAAGGGTATGATAGTGTGTGTGTGAGTATAGATGTGTGTGTGTAAGGGTATGATAGTGTGTTTGAGAGAGTATAGTTGTGTGTGTAAGGGTATGATAGTGTGTGTGTGTGTGTGTGTGTGTGTGAGTATAGTTGTGTGTGTGTAAGGGTATGATAGTGTGTGTGTGTGAGTATAGTTGTGTGTGTGTAAGGGTATGATAGTGTGTGTGAGTATAGTTGTGTGTGTGTAAGGGTATGATAGTGTGTGTGTGTGAGAATAGTTGTGTTTGTGTAAGGGTATGATAGTGTGTGTGTGTGTGTGTGTGTGAGTATAGATGTGTGTGTGTAAGGGTATGATAGTGTGTTTGTGTGTGTGTGAGTATAGTTGTGTGTGTGTAAGGGTATGATAGTGTGTGTGTGTGAGTATAGTTGTGTGTGTGTAAGGGTATGATAGTGTGTGTGTGTGAGTATAGTTGTGTGTGTGTAAGGGTATGATAGTGTGTGTGTGTGAGTATAGTTGTGTGTGTGTAAGGGTATGATAGTGTGTTTGTGTGTGAGAGTATAGTTGTGTGTGTGTAAGGGTATGATAGTGTGTGTGTGTGAGTATAGTTGTGTGTGTGTAAGGGTATGATAGTGTGTGTGTGTGTGAGTATAGTTGTGTGTGTGTAAGGGTATGATAGTGTGTGTGTGTGAGTATAGTTGTGTGTGTGTAAGGGTATGATAGTGTGTGTGTGTGTGTGTGAGTATAGTTGTGTGTGTGTAAGGGTATGATAGTGTGTTTGAGAGAGTATAGTTGTGTGTGTGTAAGGGTATGATAGTGTGTGTGTGTGTGAGTATAGTTGTGTGTGTGTAAGGGTATGATAGTGTGTTTGAGAGAGTATAGTTGTGTGTGTGTAAGGGTATGATAGTGTGTGTGTGTGAGTATAGTTGTGTGTGTGTAAGGGTATGATAGTGTGTGTGTGTGAGTATAGTTGTGTGTGTGTAAGGGTATGATAGTGTGTGTGTGTGTGAGTATAGTTGTGTGTGTGTAAGGGTATGATAGTGTGTGTGTGAGAGAGTATAGTTGTGTGTGTGTAAGGGTATGATAGTGTGTGTGTGTGTGAGTATAGTTGTGTGTGTGTAAGGGTATGATAGTGTGTGTGTGTGAGTATAGTTGTGTGTGTGTAAGGGTATGATAGTGTGTTTGAGAGAGTATAGTTGTGTGTGTGTAAGGGTATGATAGTGTGTTTGAGAGAGTATAGTTGTGTGTGTGTAAGGGTATGATAGTGTGTTTGAGAGAGTATAGTTGTGTGTGTGTAAGGGTATGATAGTGTGTTTGAGAGAGTATAGTTGTGTGTGTGTAAGGGTATGATAGTGTGTGTGTGTGAGTATAGTTGTGTGTGTGTGTAAGGGTATGATAGTGTGTGTGTGTGAGCATAGTTGTGTGTGTGTAAGGGTATGATAGTGTGTGTGTGTGAGTATAGTTGTGTGTGTGTAAGGGTATGATAGTGTGTTTGAGAGAGTATAGTTGTGTGTGTGTAAGGGTATGATAGTGTGTGTGTGTGAGTATAGTTGTGTGTGTGTAAGGGTATGATAGTGTGTTTGAGAGAGTATAGTTGTGTGTGTGTAAGGGTATGATAGTGTGTGTGTGTGAGTATAGTTGTGTGTGTGTAAGGGTATGATAGTGTGTTTGAGAGAGTATAGTTGTGTGTGTGTAAGGGTATGATAGTGTGTTTGAGAGAGTATAGTTGTGTGTGTGTAAGGGTATGATAGTGTGTTTGAGAGAAAGTATGTATTATGTCCTATATGGCCTCTCATAAAATACAAGTCTTCCTGATCACACACACACACACACACACACACACACACGTCCTCTGATCCTCGCTTTGTGACTCCCCAGTCTGCGGATTGAAGAATGCGCTGAAAGATGGGGAGGAGCCGAAGAGCCGCCATTTTCATATGAAATGTAAAGGGGACTGAGGAGATCACTTATTCGTGTACAGTTTATGGACAATTGCAGAATTTTAGGGGGGCTTCAAAATGGCCTAGTGATGCCCATGGCTAGCAGACTAGCTAATTTATTCTGAATGTTATGAATACAGGTCTTGAGTACACTGTGGGCTCGATGAACGCGCAGGCGCCTTTTAGGGGATTTTTTTCCACAGAGCAGCTACAGTAAATGAACTGACCACTCCGTCACTGTTTATTATACAGAAACGAGTAATATATCATTCCAAACTAAAGGGTCTGTTTTTATTTCTGTACACTCACAATAAAAATTTTACATTTTAAATATATTATAAAATAAAGAAAGGCTAGGTTCCATACCTGCTGATGCTTCCTCAGGTTCAACATTGAAGCCTTTGATGTCGAAAGCATTTTAACAGCCGGGAAACAAATTTTGCCCTGAACTGTTATATTTGCCCCTTACTGGATTTTAGGATGAAATTATTTTTAAATTTCCGGCACTGAAATGCATTTTTATCACTCGCCATGGTGGTCACTCTCAGACAGTGTAGTAGCCTAAAGCTTTCTGAGGCAATGTGGATTAACGTAATCAAAATCATCAGAATAGCACTGCTTTAACAAACTCGAACAACAAATTAATATTTATTCAACATATACTAGTTTTTTTAAAGAAAATATTCAGATGTAACTCTATTTGTAATCTTTAACATTTTCATAAGTAAATGTAATTTTAATTACATATTTTTCTAAGTAACTGTAACGAGTTACTCCCCAACACTGTAAATACCACATGCTTACTCAGACTTGTTGCTTCCTCAAGAATTCTTTTCAGTTTAGCATTATGCATCAGTGATATTTTGTCAGCTGCTGTAATGCTATAATTTCTGGTAGAGAACCATGGCCTTGGACTCTAAGGTGATTTTCATTCTAGCCCCTGCACTCTCAGCCTCTACATTGGATGCCTCTGCAACCTCTACCCTTTTGTAGGTGTAAGTTGAATTTGTCTTTCACTAAAGCTTCTAAGCAACCTAGTAGGCTTCCCTGGGTTGATCAGGTAAATTTGGGCCAGTGAACACACTGACCAATCAAACTCACTAACGAGTGGTGATCAACTCTACCTATCTCTTTACAAAAGTGTCTAAAATATATGAATCCAAGTAGAATTCTCTCTTATCCCCTGGGGAAAAACTAACTGCAAGACCCACAGCCTAGGACCACACCTGTAAACATAACACCCAAACCTAAATATCTGTAAATATTCATGAATATTCTCACAAATGCTATATAAATGCAACAAATCCACTACTGGATGTTTGCTAGAATCCATTTGCTGGTGGTAAATATATATATATAAATCAGGAAGTCATCAACAGTGCATAAATTATAAATCAAGAAACCAAAAGACTTTCAGAGAACAAACAAATCCAAAACAGAGATACAACACCCTAATCCAAATGACAGAGAAATGGTCAGACGCATGAAACAGGACAGGCTTGGTATGCAGGAGAACTGACAATAATTTGCAATATGGCTTATGTGAACATGTTTTAAATAGGAAGTGAACTTTAGTGCAGAAAGTGGAACCAGAATTTAGGTGAAGGCTCCCTCTGATGGAGGGATGAATGGTCCATGGACTTGTTATATGGAGTTGTTACAATGAATGACTGAAATGAAATTTTGCACTTGCATCTGGATAATTAATGAGATATTTAATTATTTTAAAGAATTTAATTTATTCACAAAATAAGAGCAGTATTCCACAGTAAGTCCTTGTATATTTAGGCTTTTCAGTTACAATCTCTCAGTAACTATATATTAGGCATTATATAATTTAACAAGATAATTAACTTTTTAAATATTTAAATACATTTCCTGACATTTTTCCAAACCTCGTGAAACACCTTTATTTACTGAAAGGGTTTTAACACCTAAGGTACATTTTATTCATTTAGTATAGACAATTAGTAATCAGCTAAAATCTTAAAAAATCCTCAAAAGTAGACAATATGTTGTTTATTTCAGCCATCTACTTTACATATATTTTTACATATATTTTATGTTTTATGCTGCAAAAAGATATAAAAATGCAATGCAATATACCTGTTTTTCTGATTATCCAATGGGTGATCAGCAAGACTGCAGGTTTGAAAACTGAGTTCACGTGACTCAGACTGTTACATTTATGGGTTATTAACATTAGTGAAACCTTAAAGAAATCTTATTTTAACTTTAAGTAAAGTAGCATAATCTAATATAATTCATAAAGATAGAAGATTACACATATTTTAGCAATACACACTTGGTACCTTTCTCCATTTAGTAATAGCTGTAATCCTAATATATATTTTTAAATGTTTACTGAAGCACTTTGTGTCATACTAATCTTATTGAGACATTGAGATCTGAGACTTTACTCAGGTTTGTCACCAGATTTAAAGGATTGTTCCTTAAACTTGTCAGCAGCGATGTGCACAATCTGATCAAGTGCCTTGAGAATCAGAAGATCCATGTCATCATCTGGGTCTATCTCCTCATGGTAGTTCTTCACAGGGAAGACGTGATTCATAGGAATCCCCAGCAGATTACTACACTCCTGCATCTGGAAAAGAAATACAAACATAGTAAAGATCAGTGGAGGCTTTCTGTGAAGGTTTCACTCATTTTCACTTTACAATAACAGTCCCTAAATAATAAAAAAAAAACACTAAATGTGCTTAATTTGTGAGACATGTCCTTATATTATGTCCTTATATCTAATTAATTACCTTCTCTTTGATCTTCTTGCTGGTGTAGATCTTCCTTATGTCCTGGTGAACCAGTGGACATGCTAAATCTGGTTTTGTCATGATGATTACTTGACGCATGTCTGGATGATACGATAAATATCAGATCAATCAATCAACTGATGCAATTTGAGGAAAATCCGCTGAAAAATTAAGAGTCAGTATTGCACTTTGCACTGAGGGCTGTGTTCATAGTTTAGTAATAAACATGATTTAATAGAGTTTAGAATAAAGGATTTAATAATAATCGTGCATATTGATATTCAGATCTCAGATGTTCATGTTTTGGCTGAAAATCCTTCAAAAGCTCAATGGAATCAAAAGTGAAGGTGATTTTTAAGTATACTGTAACTATCATAATTAATCTCTGTTAAAGTCAGTGAAAATATGTTTTTGCAAGGTCTCTGAAAAATTCTTTATCTTAAAAAACTGTATTTGTTTATTTTTTTTAATGAATAAATTTATAAATATACCTAATGTAAGCTGTTAGCATACCAACAAAGTGCATCTACAATTACCTTTTACATATTTACTTTACAGGCGAAGACACTACATAATGAATAATGCATTTTGACACTATATTGTTAAATCAAAATAATAATTATGCTGCCACCACCACCATGTTTCTCTGCTTTAGAAGGTGCAAAATTTAATATAAGTTTTGGATTTGTGTTGCCAACTCTAAATATATCCTATAGGCATTCAGCCATAATTAGATGGAGCATAATTATTTACTTGTACACTATTTGGAAAACGTAGCACACAAAGTATTTGATCAGTCTATATTTTTCCTTCTATTAAACCCAATCATAGTGTTAGTGCCTTACTCAGTTTTGAAGCTGCCTCACGGATTTTGTTCATCTTATTAATGACCCCAATTTCCATCCTTGATATGGAGTTTGCATCAATAATGTTGACCAGGCAACAGGGTTCATCCTCAAGACTTGGGTTGTTTCTGTAGCCAGGATCCTTCATAGACTTAGATGATGTAAGATCAAACTGCAAGTTTACATTAATTAAATAAATAATTAATTAATTAAATAAATAAATAAATAAATAAATAAATAAATAAATAAATAAATAAATAAATAAATAAGCACGCCTATAGATGATCCAAAAATGTACAACATTTCTAAAATCAACAACGGTTCAAAATGCTATTTATTAATTTAATTAATTGTTTGTTCTTTCTGGTCAAGTTACATTAACTTTTCTCACATTGAATCCATCCTGAAGTAAGCCACTTAAGGCTTTGATGATGTCGTGTGAACTTGCACCAGATTCTCTTTCTTCAAGCCCCATGACATCATTGAATGCAAAAGGCAAATGGGATCCATCCTTTCCTTCAATGTAATAGGTTTGGTACTGTAAAACAAGTTCAGATATATAAGAGATCAAATGTTCTAGTGTTCCCTATTGTGTCCCTACTGTGTTATTTGTAAATAATAGTAAGTATATCTAAAAATGATTTCATTTTATTTTAGTAAAGCGTCACTTCAAAAGGAACAGTTAAAATCCCATTATAACATATTTAAATTTAGTCACAATCTAGCAAAAAGAAATAATAATCAGTGGGCTTGATGGGCTTAGTTTAGTAAAATTTTAAAATACTTACAGTTTTTGTAAAACTCTTTCCACCGGTTGTATTAGTAAGAGCATCAGATGTGATTCGTTTTTGGAAAACATTATTGACTGAGTTTATAAAGCTGGACTTTCCTGCTCCAGCATCACCGATAAGCAGAATCCTGACAAACCGAACACTTGGGTGTTTGAGCTTGAAGTCCCTCAGTTTCTGTTCAATCTCACAGTTTTTTCTAGAAAAACAAAACAAAACAAAAAACAATGACAACTAAAAACAATCACACATACAAACTGTATAAATTACATAAAATAATATTCTGAAAGTGAAGAAGGACCACAAACCTGACTGAGTTACACAGTTATATCAGGAGGAATGGGTGTGTGATAAGTGACACCAAGGGTTTGATTTAAATTAAGCAATGAAAAGGTATTTCCACCATACAGTACTAAAGGTGAATTTTGACCAACCTTAAATTACATAGAATAAATTAAAGCTAAATAAATGTATCTTAATTATTTTTGAAATATATATTAATAGATTATTAACTAGATTATGCTAAAACTCTAATTGACTTAACACAAGAACATGAAATGTGTGTAGATCTGAAAGACTTTCCAGTCTCTGTAAAAGTCTCCAGAGACTTTCCAATCTCTGTAGTTGCTAGGTTGCTGTTATTCCAGCTGGATTCTGTTCCAGGTGGTTGCTAGGGGGCTGCTAGGTGAATGCTATTCTATCTCTGGTAGTTGCTATGATTCCAGCCAGTTGCTAAGGTGTTGCTAGCTGGTTATTATATTATTCCAGTGGTTAGTAAGCTGTTGTATGTGGATGATATAGTGTTGGTAGAAGGTTGCTATGATAGGTTGTTACTAGGAGTTTGCTATAATATCCCAGCAATTGCTAGTGTGATTCTAGATGGTTGCTATGGTATAGTTGCTATGTTGTTGCTAGTGGTTTGCTATGCCATGTCTGTAGAACCGATACATTGCAAGTTTGTCTACAGCACCTTAATGTTGTTATGTGGCAACTGTAATTTCTTTCTAAAAGCCAATTATTTATTTAATTATATATTTCATTATTTAATGAATAAAGTAAAGGGAAAATCTCTTTAATTTATAAGAAGTGTTTTAAAGTAAAACTTGTACAAAATAATCAACTAGATTTTCTTTAATAGAACCTCAGAAACCTACCCCCAAGGCATTTTCCTCCATTCCTTATCAAATTCTGAAAGAAAGAATCATTATTAATTAATTAATTAATTTCATTTCATTAATTAATTAATTACTTAATTTCATTGCTTAATTAATTAAACTAAATTATTGGCATAAAATCAATATAAAATCTGTACTCGTCCAGCAGCTATTTCAGCTAAATCAAATCATATAGCATAATCTTACAAACTCCCTTCCTTATTATTGAGAAAATCATTGATAATGTAATAAATTGTTCTCTGTAAACTGTGCCGGTCTAATTTGTGTTATCTTTTGCTTAGGGTTTACTACATATTCTTAAATGCTAGAATTAATGTAAGTGTTCTCACAGGAATCTTAGCTGATTTTGGGAACTTTCCAAATGGCAGATTCTATTCTCTGATTTTTCAACTTTTAGACAGTGATTCTCAACTTTATATTAAACTGATATCACAAAAGAAATCAGGGCTTATGGTTATTTTAGGTCACTATCATACAAAAACAAGATATTATACTTGAAAACAATGATAAAACAACATACATCCAATATCTTGAATGAAATTTATACTTGAACTGCTTACTTACCATTATTTAGTTCTGAGGGTTGTGTATCACTAGAAGGTATGGACTTTAAACCTCCCATGTTATCAAAATTAAATTAAACCTGATGAAATTGAATTGAAATTAAATTATTAAAGACAACCAAAGCAAAATATAGCATGTTCTTTTTCATTCAAGCATATTTGTATCTCTTAGTTTCAGACCTACATGAAAAATAATAAAACTCACAATTCAATATACATTTGAACAAAGGAATCATCAGACATGATATAGATACATACAGCTGCCTACATTAACATGAATAATCCCTATGGTGTTCAACATACAAGTAAATTTCTATAAAGTAATAACAAATAAAGGTGGATATAAGAAAACAGTATCAGCTAACAGCATTAAAAATGAATTTATGTAAAATTACTAAAAACATGTTTACTTACAGATCTGATGATGGGAGTCTGTGGTCAACACTGTTCCTACTGATAAACATTTATATCTTCAGTGTGTGACTCATTCTTCAAATTACATCCACACACCCACTGGGGTGTGTCCTCAGCAACAACAACACCATCAGGTAAACTGAAAGTGAAAGAAAGTTATTGGTAAGCCACTGGGATTGTCTTTACAATAACAGCAAGTAATGGAAAATAAAGGAGGTAAATCTATTATTATAATTATGTGAAGTCATTATTATAGACCTTTATATGTTTTCCCCAACACAAACACTCATATTTTAACTTTAAAAGATATTCAACAAAACTGACACCTGGCTGAAGTCTCCTCAGCATCCTTTGTGCTTAAAAGAATGTCATTAACCTCTTCACATTAATCACATGGTTTCCAGGGATACTGAGTGTCCTGCTACCTCACCTAATCTTTTACACTTAATTGTAGAAACTTATTAATTAATGGCTAATCAGCTAAATTGTTTGCATGACCAACGCATCCTTCTAATTATCATACTTACTTCATCACAAAAGATTTTGTCTTAGAGTTGTGCCTCCTTTCCTGGGTTAGTTGATCTTAGTGTTGCTTTTATTTTCAATGATTAAAATATTCTTATAGATTTCTGCTTTGAGTCATGCCTCACTAACTGCTGTCAGTTTGTAAATGTTGCTTATATCTTATACACACAAATGTTACATTAAGTTTTTTTCTAAAGGTTCCTTCCAGGGTGACTGAAAAAAAATGCTGTTAGCTTCCAATGCTGGGCTACTGAAACACAGCTGTTTGTTTTAGCAAGGCCAGATTCCAGACATCTGCTTTGTAATAATGAGGAATATGTAAATGACAGACACTTCTTCAGAGAAAAAAGAAATACTTCTACTAAAGCCATGGTCAGCTAATAGTAACATTTCTGTTTATGCAGTCACTCTAGATGGCCTTTCATTGCTAAACTAAGAAATATAATGTAGCTACATGGTTAATCAAATAGTTTATGTTTTCTAATTTGGACTTTTGTAAGACCTTGCTGTTTGGATGAATGAGTCATTTTTCATGTAATTCCTCTTCCCAGCGAGGTGATGGTTGCAGTTTGCTCTTTACACCTCCTTGGCTTGATGTTTTCCGTCGTGCCCCCTGACTGTCTGCTCTCAGATGGCTGGGTTCACTTTCCCCCTCTGTTGTTCCACTTATTTGTCCCATTAATATGTCAACCTTCACTTCTTTAGGGCATGGTAACACGAGGTAAATTCCCATTACGCCAGCAGGAGCAAAAGCGTAATTCACATTATATGGTGGTGGCCATCCGTGCTCCCCACATTTCCTACATGATGGGGCTTTTTCCTCCCTATGCTGTTCCAGGTCCAGCATTTCATCTACCATACACTCTTTGCTCACAGATTGTCCATTTGTCTTTTATTTTGGTCTCTCTAGTCCTCCTTTTTCAAACCACTGAATAATCTCCAGTTTCTTTTGTGTTTTTTCACGGGTTTCTCTCTTCATTTCTCCCCAGCACTCTACCCTGGCTTTCAATTTCCTGCATTGTCACATCAAATGTTCCTTCTGCAGGCCACTGCATTCCCTGTTCTTCCGATCATGCCATTTTCTTATATTTTCTAATGTCTTTACTTGCAACCATGTGTTTCGCCATTATAATACCAGCAGGTGTGGAAAAACTTGTCTTGTTCATTGTGTGGCTCAGTGGGGTTAAATGGAAAGTTTTGAAAGTTTATGGAAATCTTGAACTTGAGTTTTTGTGTAAACACGTCCCCTTTCACTGGTTCTGTTATAATGTAATGATAAATAAGATGTGTTACAAACCACAAATGTGCTGTGAGCCACAAGCGTGTTATTATCTACAAGCGTGTAGTAAATATTGCTGTTGTGCTACACTTGGCAAGCTTAACTGATAACAGGTATGATGAACGAGCATAAAATGCCTATATTATAGAATAATAAAATAAAATAATTACATAAGATAATAAACTTAAGGCACTACCCTGTATGTCCCTAATTACTTAATTAACCATGCTAATTAACCTTACTAATCAATAGTAAGCAAGCATGAGCATCACTGTTTCTAGCATTAGCATTTCGCTACCATTAGCATTAGCTAATCAGCTACCAGCTATTACCATCAACTACCATTAGTTAGCCTCAAGAATTGCATTAGCATTAGCATTGACCAACATTAGCAAAAGGCTAAAAGGTTAAATAGAGAATTATAGCTTAGCCAGCTAATGCTAGTGCTAACCAAAGTCAAAGGTTATCTAGAAAGAAACAATTTAAAATTCCACCTAAGGCGTGGGAAAAATCAACACCCTAATTAATACTAATAATAACCAGTAATAATTAATCAATAATTAATTAACAACTCAATCAATCAGCCAACCAATTAATCAATCAAGCAAGCAAGCAATCAACTAACCAATCAATTAACTAATCAATCAATCAACTAATCAATTTATTAATAATAATAACAATAACTAACCAATTAATAATAATTAATCAAGTAATAACCATTAATCAATCAATAATAATTAATAATAATCAATTAATCAATAACAATTGATCAGTTAATAACAGTAATTAATAATATGCAGTAACCAATATGCAACACCAATCGCCTTAATAGGATAGATAACTTGAATAATCAATCAGCTCAGCAATTTATCAGCTCCTGATTAACAGCACACTCCAGTACTATCCAGACAACCCAGATAACCTAAAAGAACAATTATGGAAATGGAAATAAAATAACCAACAATCCCAGGTAAACCAAATGAAGCAGTGTTCACTAGAATACAATGACTCAGCAGCCATAAACCATATGCCATATGCCACTGATCAGCAGTCAATGCAAACATTTATTAGAAAAAGCAATTAATCAACACAGCTGGTTAATATACAACATTGATATACAAGAAGAAACTAGCAATTAGCAATAAGCAATCAGCCATAGAAAATCAATAGAATTCAAACAAAAGAACCACAAGAATCCAACAACTGCTGCCACTCCCTTCTGGGCACTGCAGCTATTTTTACGGATTTTTATTTTTAATTCAAACACACGTGCAAGGACAGTCAACATTACCCTTCCCTCTCTATTCCACAGCCTGCCCAGCAACACATGACAGAAACATTCAGGCCTACCCTACTCTATGCCACTCCCCTTAAAATTATTTACTGATTGGAAGTAAGGTAGGAAACATATACAAGCAAAAAGCAAGAAGCAAAGATTGACACTATATAATCATATTTGAAATATTTTAAATCCAGCAAACCTGGCTTGCCTTGTATCCTTATAAACAGAGCTCATATATCACCCTATCTGGCACTTATATCTTATATCTCATTCACCCAATGTCTCCCAATGCTGGGAGCTCCTCAGTCACACACTCTGGTCAGCGGGACCCCGATCTGCCCGTCCCACAATGCCACTTAAATGATAGCCAGGGGCGGTACAGTCAGAATCCAGCCAACTCAGAGTTTGGTCATGCATTCACACATGTGCAGTCTAGCAAACGGAGCCTAGTAATACTATTAATAATGCACAATTAATAATGTTCTACTATTTATATAGTAATATCAGCCACAGCTATTATCAGCTTGGGTAACCTGGTTCAAGTTGTGCAAGGAAACTGTGTTTCTGTGTGCCTCTAACTCATGACCCTGAATATCCACCCACGCTTATGCACACACACACATACCTCGGACAATATACAATAACATACCACACTCGCACACTCTAACTCATCTCACCTAATCTTTACACACCCAACCTGGGATCAGCATTCTGGTTATACAGTACAGTATATATAGGGAAAATCAAATTACATTACAGTTAACAGTTATTACATTATTACGTTATTACAGGACAGTAATGCATCAATCACAACAACCGCAGCACAAATAGCCCCAAATTAGCTTTCAATGGAAGGCAATCCAATCCCTCCAATTTAACTTTGAGCTCCTCAGACCTGAGCTTACAGTTTGGGTTTCTCCCACGTGTTAGGGTTAGTTGTTATTACCTATAACAACCCAATATTACCTTTGAACATAGAGCCACTTATTTTTGTGTACCATTTACAATGAATTGAGTATTATGACATCCACACCTACAAATGGGATGCCCTCGTCTGAGGATGCCAGGTCTTAGGAGGTCAAAATCACTACGTATTGACCCCACATTTAACTCAATAGCAACCGTGTCAAATTTACTTTTGACCACCAATTGCTAATACTATTTCCTCCCCCTCACGGAAGGATATACTTACCACCACTTTACACTTTACACACACCCCCACACCTTCTCACAGAGGGATATCTTATCGCATGCTCAGTACACACTCTACAAGAATCATAAAATTATAAGAATTATAAAGCCTGCACCGTGCCACAACGTACGATAGACTCCCTCAGGTGTCCACAATACCCCTCAACTTCCATAATAACCCCTATAAACAACAATAACAACAATAAAAGGTTCCCTACCCAAGGAGAGGAGTTCCTACCCCTTAGGGCCCGAGCCCAAAGCCCTACCAAGCAGACCTGTTTCTAACAAACAGTGGTATCTAGGGCCTCCGTGCACTCTTTCCACCTGCCTGTGTAGCCCTGGCATACGGGGTTCCTTGCCCGCACACCAGCGGTATCCGCAGGAATTTTTTCAGGATCCTAGCTCCACTTGCCCATTCAGAACTATTTGTAACCTATCTCGTCGCCTCGGGTCAAGCTCTTTAGGTTACAAATAGCCGCAAGAATTCCTTTCACACACACATTCACACAGACTCCCCAACTTAAAGGTTAAAATTGGGAGTCAAAAAATTTTTGCTTGTTCTCATCCACTCCCTTCTACCACCCTTTTTTAAATTCCTCACCTCGAAGCCAGCCACTCAAGCCCTCCCCGGGGCCGCGCTCACGGCCATAGACACTAAAACAGACTTTGATGAAACAGATGTCTGCTTAGGTGAGCAGTCCCAGTTCAGGTGGTTGAACCTCTGCCAGCTTGCCGGGGTGGAATGATCATGTCGGGGTCACCAATTAAATGCCGGAACCCAGAGCCCCTATCCGGGTGGACACTTCAGGGTGGTTCTAGAGGCTTTTTCAATTACCATTATTATCAAATGAATAATAATGATAGTGAATGCACAGCCAGCACCTTTGATCTGAAGCTAGGACTGTTAAATATAAGATCTCTGTCAACTAAAACACTTATAATTAATGAACTGATTACTGATCAGGAGTTCAGCGTTCTTTGTTTAACAGAAACATGGATTAAACAAAATGAGTACGTAGCATTAAATGAAGCTTGTCCGCCTGGCTATAGCTATATACATCAACCGCGTCTAACAGGCAGGGGAGGAGGTGTCGCAGTTATTCATGATAATAAGCTAAGCGCCACACAAAAACCCAGACATCAGTTCAACACATTTGAAGTTCTTTATACTAACCTAACGTATGCAAGTACTAATAATAAGTTCACAGAGTCAATTCCACTAATTGTTATTTACAGACCCCCAGGGCCATACTCTGAATTCCTCAGTGAATTTGAAGATTTTACTTCAAACCTTGTTGTTTCTTTAGACAATGCACTAATAGTAGGAGACTTCAACATTCATTTTGATAAGCCAGAAGACCCTCTGAGAACAGCAGGTGTGTCCATCTTAGATTCATTAGGTGTTAATCAAAATGTAATAGGACCCACTCATAATGGAGGTCACACTCTGGATCTCATTTTTACATTCGGATTAAATATAGAAAACATAGTCACTCTTCCACAGTCAGAAGCTATCTCAGATCATTATCTAGTTTCATTTAGAATGCGCCTTAGACACGAGATGCGCAACCTGCCACATTACTGTATGAAGCGTATATTTTCGTCTGCTACTGCAGAGAGATTATAGTCTCCCAGAATTATCACACATGATTGGTTCACCTTCTGACCCTACAGAACTTGACCAGGCGACTGATTACTTGGAGTCATTATTTCAGAACACCCTAGACACTGTAGCTCCACTTAAAAGGAAAAAAATTAAAGACAAGAAACTAGCACCCTGGTACAACGACCACACACGAGCTTTAAAACAATCGGCTAGGAAACTAGAGCGTAAATGGCGTCAAACTAAATTAGCAGTATTCCAGATTGCGTCGAAGGAAAGCCTTCTGAGATACAAAAATTCTCTTAGTGCTGCTAGATCAGCGTATCTCTCTGCCCTAATCGAAGATAACAAAAACAATCCAAAATTTTTATTTAGTACTGTAGCAAAACTAACTAGGAGTAAAACCACTGTAGAAAAGCGCACACCATCTACATTTAGCAGCAATGACTTCATGCATTTTTTTAATGAAAAAATTGACAATATCAGGCAAAAAATTCAGACTATTGATTTAAAACCATATTATTTGATAGATAATCCTTTAGATAATATAGCTATTAGCTAATATAGCTAATATAGCATCCTAGATCCTTTACCCACATCTTTCCTTAAACAGATATTATCAGTAGCTACTGAACCCCTTCTAAAAGTAATTAATTCTTCTCTAAGCACTGGCTATGTGCCTAAATCTTTTAAGCTAGCAGTTATCAAACCCTTGATTAAAAAACCGGACCTCGACCCCGGTCAGCTGTCTAACTATAGACCGATATCAAACCTGCCCTTTATCTCCAAGATCCTAGAAAAGGCTGTAGCACAGCAGTTATGTTCAGACCTGCACAGAAATAACATTTATGAAATGTATCAGTCAGGATTTAGACTGCATCATAGCACAGAGACAGCACTGGTTAAAGTGGTAAATGACCTGTTACTGGCTTCTGATCAGGGTTATGTCTCCTTACTGGTGTTACTCGATCTCGAAAGTGCAGCTTTTGACACCACTGACCACACTGTTCTACTTGATACACTAGAACATGTTGTTGGTGTTAAAGGAACAGCCCTCTCCTGGCTCAGGTCTTATTTGACTGACCGTTTTCAGTTTGTAGATCTAGATGGTGACTTCTCCATGCATACCAAGGTTATGTTTGGTGTTCCACAAGGTTCTGTCTTAGGCCCACTGCTTTTCTCCCTATATATGTTACCCCTTGGTGCAATTATTCGTAAACATGGTATTAGCTTCCACTGTTACACCGACGACACACAGCTATATGTTTCAGCTAAATCAGATGAGAGACACCAGCTTATTAAGATAGAATGTGTAAAGGACATTAGACATTGGATGGCCACTAACTTCCTCCTGCTTAATTCGGACAAGACAGAGGTGCTTGTACTAGGACCACAGGCAGTTAGAAGTGAGCTTTCTGATTACAGAGTAATGGTGGATGGTCTTTTGGTTTCATCTTGTCCAGCAGTAAAATATCTTGGTGTGATTATTGATTCTGGTCTTTCATTCGAAGTTCATGTAGATAATATCACTCGGGTAGCCTTCTTCCATCTTAGGAATATTGCTAAGATAAGAAATATGTTGTCGCTTCATGATGCAGAAAAATTAGTTCATGCTTTTGTTACCTCTAGGTTGGATTATTGTAATGTCTTACTGTCTGGATGTTCCGGTAGGAGCATGAACAAGCTCCAGTTAGTCCAGAATGCAGCAGCTAGAGTCCTAACCAGAACCAGAAGATATGAACACATCACTCCTATTTTAGCCACAGTACATTGGCTCCCAGTCAAATTTCACATTGATTATAAAATACTGTTACTAACCTATAAAGCAGTAAATGGTCTCGCGCCACAGTACCTGAGCGATCTTTTAGTCTTTTATGATCCGCCACGCCTACTCCGATCAAAGGGTGCTGGTTACTTGGTAGTACCTCAAGTAGCAAAGGCTACAGCAGGGGGCGGAGCTTTCTCTTTCAAAGCCCCAAAGTTATGGAACAGCCTTCCAATTAGTGTTCGGGATTCAGACACAGTCTCAGTGTTCAAGTCTAGGCTGAAGACACATTTGTTTAGTCGAGCTTTTAATATATAGTTCTTAGGTAAAGGAGCAGATCTGGAAGGTTCATGGTCATAGAGTGTTTGGTGACTGGTATGTGTTGGATGCTGTCATCTTACCACCCTTGCAAGTCGCTCAGGTTTGCTGACTGTGAAATGGTTGGATGCTTTATGTCCCGGGAAGCCTTCATGTCTGTGACCTTCTGGCTCTCCCTTTTAGTTATGATGTCATAGCTAGTCTTGCCGGAGTCCCTGCCTGCACTTTACACATAATTCTACATTGTCTTTAAGCATCACATGATCAGAAACTTAATATCTTTCTCTTTCTCTCTCTACCTTCTCTGTCGAGCTATACACCCCACTCCTGAGCTCCCAGTGTTTGCCAGTTTCCAGTGCGACCGCTGCCCTACCCCTGGTAGGAGTCTCGCTGCTTGATGGTGCCCACTGATGCTGTGGATGGATCTGTGTGGACCAGGAGACAGCCATGGACAGAGCCACTTGGGGACTTTCACACCATCACAGATCTGCCATTTCATCTGTCAGCCCATGACAGCAAAGAACTAGTGTTTATAATGACTTTAGAAACTACACTGACCTAATAGTTCCTCATGGGTCATTGATTTCTGTTGTAGAAAGGACATTAATTAGTTACAGTTACATTATTTTCTGTTTAGTGTCACCCAAATGAGGATGGGTTCCCTTCTGAACCTGGTTCCTCTCAAGGTTTCTTCCTTTCCATCCCAGGGAGTTTTTCCTTGCCACTGTTGCCACAGGCTTGCTCATTAGGGATAAAATAGTCTAATTATAGAATTTAATAATTTATTCTTATTTCTAGTTATTTTTTATTTTTTATTATTATTTTTTATTTTCCCCTCCTGTTTCTCGGTTTTCTTCTTTTGTAAAGCTGCTTTGAGACAATGTTCATTGTAAAAGGTGCTATACAAAATAAATTGAATTGAAATTGAATTGAATTGAATCAAAAAGTCTTATAGTTCAGATCAAAAATGCAGGACAGAAACAAATAAATAAAGCACTCCTCCAGGCTTGGATGAGAAGAAGCAACCGGTTTTATTAAAAAATATCACCGGAAATGGCACTCAAATACACAGATTCATGAACCGATGCAGGCAAGCACACCCCCCTTCACAAATCCCCCAGTATATATACCTTCTAGCCCAGCTGCCTAAACTTGCTGGGCTCTACTTTTCTATGGATTGTTTTGACGTTCACTAATTTTTCCCCCTGAAAAACAGCCCCACCTTTCTGTGGCCTTCATACAGCCTATGAGTCACAAGTTTTAATTTTAACACGTATTAGTTGTTGATCTGTCTAAACTTCAGAACTTATTTAGACCAAAACCACATTTATTTCATTACCCCTTTAATTTATCACTTATACTTTAACCTACATAACCCACATGTTCCATATGTTTGTGTACTTGTTTGTTGTTCCTGACTCCAAGTCTACAAACACATAGTGCAACTCTCTCTGACCATCCCTAT
Organism: Hemibagrus wyckioides; assembly: GCF_019097595.1. Lineage (NCBI taxonomy): Eukaryota > Metazoa > Chordata > Actinopteri > Siluriformes > Bagridae > Hemibagrus > Hemibagrus wyckioides. The sequence goes on along the minus strand of NC_080735.1, from coordinate 2,401,969 downwards.
ACTTCTCCATCAACATTTTGCATCAGAGCAAAAATTGCATCTGTTGTGCTCTTTCTGGGCATGAAGCCATACTGCTGCTCACAAATTTCCACTACCTTCCTTAACCTAGCTTCCACTACTCTTTCCCATAGCTTCATTGTATGGCTCATCAACTTTATTCCCCTATAGTTGTTGCAACTCTGCACATAACCCTTATTCTTAAAGATCGGCACCAATACACTTGTTCTCCATTCCTCAGGCATCTTCTCACTCTCTAAAACCCTGTTAAACAAACTAGTTAAAAATTCCACTGCTGCCTCTCCTAGACACTTCCGGACCTCCACCAGGATGTCATGAGGATCAACTGCCTTTCCACTTTTCATCCTCTTCAAAGCCTTCCTGACTTCATCCTTTCTAATCTTATCTACTTCCTGTTCCACAGAGTTCACCCCTTCTATTCTTTTTTCCCTCTCATTTTCCTCATTCATCAACTCTTCAAAGTACTCCTTCCATCTCCTCTGTACTTTCCATCTCTATCCTTAATAATTCTAACTTGCTGCACATCCTCCCCATCTCGATCCCTCTGCCTAGCTAACCTGTACAAGTCCTTCTCTCCTTCTCTAGTGATTAAACCTAGTGTACAACTCATCATACACCTTCTGCTTGGCCTTAGACACCTCCCTCTTCACTCTGTGCTGTAACTCCTTGTATTCCTGTCTATTCTCTTCAGTCCTGTCCATGTCCCACTTCTTCTTGGTTAACCTCTTCCTCTGAATACTATCCCGAACTTCCTCATTCCACCACCAAGTCTCCTTATCTGCTTTCCGTCTTCCAGATGACACACCCAGCACCTTTCTTCCTGTCTCCCTGATCACTTCTGCTGTAGTTTCCCAGTCATCTGGCAGCACTACCTGACCACCCAGAGCCTGCCTCAACTTCTGTCTAAATTCCTCTCAACATTCCTCCTTTTTCAGCTTCCACCACTTGGTCTTCTTCTCCATCTCTATCTTTGACCTCTTCTTACAGACCATCAGATTCATCCTACACACCACCATCCTATGCTGTCTGGCTACACTCTCTCCCACTACCACTTTACAGTCACTAATCTCTTTCAGATTGCCTCTTCTACATAGGATGTAGTCTACCTGCATATTCCTACCTCCACTCTTGTAAGTCACTTTATGCTCCTCCATCTTCTGAAAATAAGTGTTAACCACAGCCATGTCCATCCTCTTAGCAAAGTCCACTACCATCTGTCCTTCAAGGTTCCTTTCCTTAACTCCAAACTTGCCCATCACCTCCTCATCACCTGTGTCCCCCTCACCAACATGTTTATTAAAATCTGCTCCTATCACCACTCTCTCTCCCGTGGGAATACTCTCTATCACCTCATCTAATTCACTCCAGAATCTCTCTTTCTCCTCTAACTCACAACCTACCTGTGGGGCATAACCACTAACAACATTCAACATCACCCCTTCAACCTCCAACTTCAGACTCATCACCCTGTCTGACACTCTCATCACCTCCAGAACATTCCTCACAAACTCCTCCTTCAGGACCACACCTACCCCATTTCTCTTACTATCCACCCCATAATAAATCAGCTTGAATCCTGCTCCTATACTACGAGCCTTGCTACCCTTCCCCCTGGTCTCCTGTACACACAGTATATCCACCTTCCTTCTCTCCATCATATCAGCCAGCTCTCTACCTTTCCCTGTCATAGTACCAACATTCAGAGTTCCTATTCTCAGCCCTACACTCTTACCTTTCCTCTTCTCTCTCTGTCTACATACTCTCCTCCCTCCTCTACTTCTTTGACCAATACTAGCCCAATTTCCACTGGTGCCCTGTAGGTCAATGGTGCCGATGGCGGTAGTTGTTAACCCGGGCCTCGACCGATCCGGTATGAAATTCAGAGTACTTATGATTCGCATGGTTAAATTTGGCAATGTTTTATGCTGGATGCCCTTCCTGACCAAACCCTCTCTATTTATACAGGCTTGGGACCGGCAGAGAAGTCACTGGACTGTGACCCCATGGCTAGATTACAGCATATCATTGATGATCATTTTCAAAAGAACCAGGGATTGTTGCTCTGAGCAACTTCTGAGCCTGAACAGATTTCACATATTTTTGTCTGGAAGTGTGATATGACCTTAGTTTAAATGAAACTGTGGTTTATTAGAATTGCAATGAACTTAATAATCAATTCAATTAACTCAATAATTAATTAATAAATGAACCTAATTAATTAATTATGTTGAGGTACTTACAGCTTTTGTGAAACTTGTTCCACATGTACCAGCAACTGCTCCAGAGGTGATTTTCTCTTGGAAAGCATTATTGACTGAATTTATAAAGCTGGACTTTCCTGCTCCAACTAGTCCAATGACCAGAATCCTGACATATTTAACATCAGGAGTGCACAGCTTAAATTTCATTTCTCTAGTAGACTTTCATTTCTAGTAGAGTTTCTCTACTAAAGTGTCTTTTTTCCTATCACAAGCACAAAAAGTCACAAAAAGGGTGTGAATATGGAATATGGTGATATATAAGTATAAGTATATAAGTGTATACTGATATATAAATGTACAATTTGGACAACCTTGACAGGTTTTGAGGCTAAAATAAGATCTTAAGTACAAAGAAGACATAAATATTTCTTTTATGAGACTTAATGTAACTTACTCCCAAGGCATGGTCCTCCATGGTTTGTCAAATTCTGAAAAACAAAACAAAACAAAACAAAACATTGGTTTTGCATTTGTATGTAAAATATAGTAAACCTGTACCTTTAAGTCTATAAAAATGCAAAGTGAAATGTATTTCCATGAGATATAGAGGCAATGTTTAACACATGCACTTTATTGCTAAATGCATACATTTTGCCATTGAATTTTTTGTACAAGGATGTCTTATTGTCTTATTTACAGTGCTCAGCGTAAAGGAGTACACCCCCTTTGAAAAGATGGTAGCATCTTCTCTTTCAGAATAGGGCAGTACATCTGTGAATTCATGATGCCATCAATGAAATGCAGCTCCCCGACACCAGCAGCACTCATGCAGCTCCACATAAGGACACTGCCACCACCATGTTTCACTGTAGGCACCATGCAGTTTTCTTTGTATTCCTCACCTTTGCGATGCCATACAGTTTTGAAGCCATCAGTTCCAAAAACATTTATCTTGGTCTCATCACTCCAGAGTATCGAGTCCCAGTAGTCTTCATCTTTGTCATCATGGTCCCTGGCAAACTCTAGGCAGGCTTTTTTGTGCCTGGCTTTAGGAGAGGCTTCTTTCGTGGACAGCACCCATGCATGCCATTCCTCTGCAGTGTATGCCGTATTGTGTCATGGGAAACACTCACCCCAGTTTGGCTTTCTACTTCTTTAAATAACTGCAGTGAACTTGCATGCAACTTCCGTGGATGACCTGGACATCTCTGTGATGGTTGCAATTCCATCTTTTTTAAATGTTTGTACCACTTTTGCTACAGTATTCTGACTGATAAGTAAAGCTTTCCTGATCTTCTTGTAGCCTTCACCTTTCTGGTGTAAAGAAATTATTTTCTTTCTCAGGTCTTGTGACATTTCTATTCCATTGGTATTCCTATGGTGCCATTGCTGACAGGAAGGGGTTTTCTTTAAGTAACACCCTTTTATAGTCCACTGACTGCTGGACACCTGTCTAATGAATAATTAGACTCACCTGTGGTTGAATTCTTCTTAAATTAGACATTTGTAGTCTAAAATTTATCTTTGCTCCAGAGACTTTCAGTGGGGTGTACTCATTTTTGCATCACCCTAATTTGAGTAAAACTGAAAATTTTGTTCTCTAAGATATATTATTAACCTTACTTTCATGTTATAAGTTAAACGGATGTTTTATAAAACTTAGTCTTGTCAACATTTTGGAGATTGTTTTTGTGTTCATTGAGATACTGCTTAAAATGTCAAAGGGGGTGTACTCCTTTATGCTGAGCACTGTATAAGTTTTACTTCTTCTTCTTTGTCTTCTTCTTCATGTTATAAGTAGAAAATGTATATCATTCTATTGTGTCTAGAAATCATTAGAAATTATCATTACAATAGTGTGTGGTGTTAAAAGTGTTCCATATACTAACATTGATTTTATGCCATGCTTTATGATTTTAATCAAGTGGCATGACTTAGCAAATTACAAATTAAAATCATGAATCAAGAGGTATAAACAGGAAACAGGCAACATTCGGGTGATGAGCAAACCACATTAACAGGGCAAATCCAAAATCCAAGACCTTGGTAGCAAAACAAGATCAAATCCAGAATATCAGTGCATAGCATGAAGAGCTTGGTAAGATCAGGCAGATACACACTGAGCACTACTTTACATTGCAAACCATGAATATTTGGGTGTCATATATATATATATATATATATACCATTCACACACACAATGTTAAAGAAAACATGATTCTTCTTTCACTGCTTCATGGTCCAGTTATGATTCTTAATGGAGAAGTTCATTTCCAGAACAAAAATCTACAAATAATTTATTCACCCCCTTGTCATTCCAGATGTTCATGTATTTTTTTCTTCAGTTGTAAAGAAATTATGCTTTTTGAGGAAAACATTTCAGGATTTTTCTCCATATAGTGGACTTCAGTGGTGCCCGCGAGTTTGAACTTCCAAAATGTAGTTTAAATGCAGCTTCAAAGAGCTCTAAATGAACCCAGCCAAGAAGAAGGCTCTTATCTAGCAAAACAATCAGTCATTTTCTTAGAAAAATAAAAAAAATTTTTAACCACAAAAATTTGTCTAGTGCTAGCTCTGGGATGTGCATCCACAGCACTGCATACTACGTAATCACGTCGAAAGGTCACGTGTGATGTAGGCGGAACTACAGACCCAGTGTTTACAAAGTGAACGTGCAAAGACCAAGGTAGTGTAAATAAGTCAAATGCTCTTTACTAAAAAAAGGTACAATGAGAATGTATGGGTGTGTTGATATCCAGGTTCAGAGTGAGCAACCACAGCTTTAATCGCTCAGAATTTTTTAAAGGAAATTTATGAGCAGTCATTATTTCCATGTGGACGTAATCTTTTATTCGAAATTCAAGATTCAAAGAACTTTATTAATCCCAGGGAGAAATTGGTTAAATGTTTAAGGTCTGAGACAAAGTAGGGTCTACAATAGGGTCCGGTTGCAGCGCTATCAGCTTATCTCTGGTGTAAGAGCCGGCACTGTGTCACTCTGAGAGTTAAAAACAGAAGTCCAGGCAAAAAAAATGACGAAAACTTTCTCAAATTGCATGATTAGAGAGGGAAGAAGATATTATTAGCTACTAAAAAAGTAAAAAAAAAAATATATTAATTTATAGTTAAATTAAGGTAAATTAGGTAAATTAAAAGAGAGCAAGTGAAACAGGCTGCTGAATGCTTGCGCACAATAGGTTTAAAAACATTTCCACATCGAGGGTACACACAGGAATGGACCATTTTAAACAAAACTAAAACTAAAAGAAAATGAGATATAACTTTGTGTCATTCCACACGCACCAACTTCGGAGTGGTCCTCCTTTTCCACACTAGTGAACACTGGGGCTGTAGTTGCAACCACAGCTTCAATTTATGAGCATGATTTTTTAAAGGAAATGTTTCTGACAAACGGTTTGAAGCTACATTTAAAGTGCATTTTGGAAGTTCAAATGCGCGGGCACCATTGAAATCCACTATACGGAATGCATGTATGCTGTTGGATATTATGCTTTGAATTGAACCCCTTTGAATTCACAAAGCTTAAAAGTGCAATCCAGTTTTCCCATTATGAATAATCACAATGATTTTTAAATAAATGACTGAAAGGAATTCATTTTAAATTTGACTTACCGGGTTGTGGAGGTAATTTGGATTCTCCTCCTCCCATTTCATCCAACTGAATTTAATTCTGTTAAAAAATCCTGATAAAAAAATAATAATAATCTAACTGAAATTAATATACACTATATTGCCAAAAGTATTCGCTCACCTGCCTTGACTCGCATATGAACTTAAGTGACATCCCATTCCTAATCCATAGGGTTCAATATGACGTCGGTCCACCCTTTGCAGCTATAACAGCTTCAACTCTTCTGGGAAGGCTGTCCACAAGGTTTAGGAGTGTGTTTATGGGAATTTTTGACCATTCTTCCAGAAGCGCATTTGTGAGGTCACACACTGATGTTGGACGAGAAGGCCTGGCTCTCAGTCTCCGCTCTAATTCATCCCAAAGGTGTTCTATCGGGTTGAGGTCAGGACTCTGTGCAGGCCAGTCAAGTTCATCCACACCAGACTCTGTCATCCATGTCTTTATGGACCTTGCTTTGTGCACTGGTGCACAGTCATGTTGGAAGAGGAAGGGGCCAGCTCCAAACTGTTCCCACAAAGTTGGGAGCATGGAATTGTCCAAAATGTCTTGGTATGCTGAAGCATTCAGAGTTCCTTTCACTGGAACTAAGGGGCCAAGCCCAGCTCCTGAAAACAACCCCACACCATAATCCCCCCTCCACCAAACTTTACACTTGGCACAATGCAGTCAGACAAGTACCGTTCTCCTGGCAACCACCAAACCCAGACCCGTCCATCAGATTGCCAGATGGAGAAGCGCGATTCGTCACTCCAGAGAATGCGTCTCCACTGCTCTAGAGTCCAGTGGCGGCGTGCTTTACACCACTGCATCCGACACTTTGCATTGCACTTGGTGATGTATGGCTTGGATGCAGCTGCTCGGCCATGGAAACCCATTCCATGAAGCTCTCTGCACACTGTTCTTGAGCTAATCTGAAGGCCACATGAAGTTTGGAGGTCTGTAGCGATTGACTCTGCAGAAAGTTGGCGACCTCTTCAAACTATGCACCTCAGCATCCGCTGACCCCACTCCGTCAGTTTACGTGGCCTACCACTTCGTGGCTGAGTTGCTGTTGTTCCCAAACACTTCCACGTTCTTATAATACAGCTGACAGTTGACTGTGGAATATTTAGGAGCGAGGAAATTTCACGACTGGATTTGTTGCACAGGTGGCATCCTATCACAGTTCCACGCTGGAATTCACTGAGCTCCTGAGAGCGACCCATTCTTTCACAAATGTTTGTAAAAACAGTCTGCATGCCTAGGTGCTTGATTTTATACACCTGTGGCCATGGAAGTGATTGGAACACCTGATTCTGATTATTTGGATGGGTGAGCGAATACTTTTGGCAATATAGTGTATATCTCTTCTTTATGAGGTCAATTTGAGAGATCCTTTTGTAATATAATCAATTTTTGCACTGGAAAATGTAATTTGAAAAAAAAAAAATACTTACTTTAGACAAAAATAAAGCAATGGAGAAACACAGGGTGCTGAATTAATTCTAGAGAGTAAATATCACTAAATTTAGAATTGTCAGTTGCAAAGACATGATAGATGCATACATATACCCATGTGCCTATATTTGTATTAATAACATTTTGGATATCATGCAATAAAATAGCTAAAGAGCAATTAAACTAAAAAAGATAGATATGTTCATGTAAAGATTATATAACAGATAAAAAATCATATATACTCACGGTTTATGGTTGCACAGATCTACTGCAGCTTTCAGTACTGCCAGTTTTATAGCATCCATTGGAGGCTCCTCCCCCTGGGCTATTTTCTTTTTCTGCATTCTTACAAATGGAGGCATTTCATGAAAATAGAAAGTGAAAATAATTCAAGTTCACTTGATGATTAAAGGATAATGAGTGAAAATGGTACAATTATTATATATTGACATTAAATATAATAACATAAATATTCACATTAACCCTCTTATGAGTTTCAGTATTTCCTTGTTTTAACATCTCTGTAAATATTGAAGCCTATATAGCCATGTCACAGACATCTGACTCCTGACTGAATTTATAAAATGTACCGACTAAACCTGTCCATAAGCAAAAAATATTTTGGCTACATAATGTAGTAAGTGTAGAGGGTGCTGGTGGCTCAGTGGTAGGTTTCTCGCCTACCATGCGGAAGGCCTGGGTTTGATTCCCAGCCACTGGATGCAGTGCCGGTCCTCAGCCCGGATAAAATGGGAGGGTTGCATCAGGAAGGGCATCCGGCGTAAAACCTGTGCCAAGTTGTTGTGCAGACCAGTTGGTCCGCTGTGGCGACCCCTCACACACATAGGGAGCAGCCGAAACAACAACGTAGTAAGTGTAGGGTCTGGGTTTATGAATGTGTTTAAAATAATGAAATATGTTTTAATTATTTTATTTGAAGCTTATGAATGTTTGAGGTTGATCATGAAGTTATTGCTTTTTAATTAGTACAAAAATTCATTTGCTATTTTAAATATTAAGACCTTGTTTTCAGGAATGTAAACTATTGATTTTGTTTATGGCAGAAATATGGCAGAAATTGGCTTACAAAAATATAACATCTGCCTTTCAGTGGTATTAATTTAAATATGCAAATGGCTTCCAGGCCTAGATATTAACCACATTGGTGCCACAGTTTGCACCTCTTCGCTTGTTTTATTAGTATTTTCTACATTAGTTACAACAATTACGTAGACATTAACACTATGAAATAACACCAAGATGAAAACTATTTTACATACAAATGTCATTCACCCTGAAAACACCATCCTACAGCCTACTGTATATCCTCTATACTATACTGTATATTCTTTCCTCTAGTATAGAAATGAAATATTTCTATATTACATGCCACAAACAGTTTGATTCGGTTCTTTCTTTCTATTTAAGATTTTTCAGCTGCAAATTATCAAGTCCACTGAGAATGAGTGTATGTGAGTTTTAAGATGCTTTGACAGAGTGACTGAATATATGCACAGTTGTGCTTCTGTTCTGCATGATCTCAGTGACAGTGTATTTCAGAAACCAATTCCCTGAGATTTTCTCTAGATTTTACATAGAAAAACAAAACATCCAGTCAGCAGCAGCCCTAAGTCAGGAGCTTGTTGATGAAAGAGGTTGAGGAACACTAGGTTAATTCATATAACTGAGAATGTAGAAATGAGCCATATGGGCTCCAATAGCAGAAGATCATATCAGGCCCTGTATTCTTCACACATTAAAAATCACAGGTGACTCAATGTTGTCACACCCACCACATTCAGCAGAGTTCCAATCGAAAGTAATAAATGTGTATAAAATTTAGGCAGATAAGTACTATTTAATAATAGGTTTAGCACCATTTAATAATTACCCTGTTGCAACCCTTTCTCTCTGTATGACAAACATACAAACACACCCCTGATAACAGTTATTTGTCACATACGAAATCATACACAGTACGACATGTAGTGAAATGCTTTTTACGACTGTCTTACATAAAAGAGGAAAGAGTAAAAAAAGAAAATGTGTAACAGAAAAATGTGTAACAAATATAAAAGTGTAAAAATATAAAAAGTATAAAAGCAGAAACAAAAACAATATATATATATATATATATATATATATATAAATATATATATATATATATATATATATATATATATAGTACAATATAGAATATGTATAGTATATGTGAAAAATAAAACAATATAAATAAATATATGTGTAGACTCTATAATGTACAGAAGATACAGCATATGAATATATGTAGATAAAAAGGTCTGCTAAAGTCAACATTGAAATGGTGTTGCAAAAGAGTATAGTATGTACAGTGTGCAAATGTGAGATAAATATATAAATATATTGTAGAAGTGTATATGAGGCAAAATATAATGTCCAGTTTAACAGGGAGTAAAGTGACAGTGCAGTGCACACAAAGATGTACAGAGAAGATGTACAGTGAGTGTTATTGTGTGTACAGAGTAGTGCAGAGTACAAAGTAGTGCAATATTAGCATGTGCAACAATCAGCTGAGGTAGAATGTTATGTTATGTTGTGTGGGGGTAAGACCATAGAGTCCAGATCCTAGGTGTACTGGTTGAGGGCCCGAATGGCCTGCGGGAAGAAGCTCCTCCTCATTCTCTCTGTGTTCGCCTTCAAGGAACGGAAACATTTCCCTGACCTCAACAGAGAGAAGAGTCCATTGTTGGGATGGCTGAGGTCCTTCATAATTTTACTAGCTTTGGTCCAGCACCGCTTGCTGTATATGGTGTCCAGGTCAGGAAGCTTGGTGCGGATGGTGCACTCGGCTGATCGCACCACCCTCTGGAGAGCTTGCCTGTCCTGTTTGGTGCTGTTCCCAAACCAGGCTGTGATACTTCCTGTCAGGATGCTCTCAATGGTGCAGGTGTAGAATGTCTTTAGCACCTTTGAGGGCAGTTTAAAGTCCTTCAGGCGTCTGAGATGATAAAGACGCTGCCGGGCCTTCTTCACCAGGGTGTTAACGTGACACGACCATGTCAGGTCCTGCGTGATGTAGACACCTAGGTAACAGAAACTGTCCACTCTCTCCACTGGGGTCCCGTTGATGGTGAGGGGCTGGTAATTCGTCTCCTGCTTTGTGCTAAAGTCCACTATCAGCTCCTTAGTCTTGCTGACATTCAGGAGGAGATTGTTGACCTGGCACCATGTCTCCAGGTTTTTAATCTCCTCTAGGTAGGCCGTCTCGTCATTATTGGAGATCAGGCCCACCACCACAGTATCGTCCGCAAACTTCACGATGTTGGTGGAGCTGGAAGTGGCCACACAGTCAAAGGTGTACAGAGAGTACAGCAGGGGGCTCAGAACACAACCCTGGGGGGCACCAGTGCTGAGGGTGAGTGAGGGTGAGACATGGTTGCCCACCCGTACTGCCTGAGGTCTGTCTCGCAGGAAGTTGGAGATCCACCGACACAGGGATGGGCTAAGGCCCAGGATCTCCAGCTTAGTGGTGAGTATGGAGGGAATTATGGTGTTAAACGCTGAACTGTAGTCGACAAACAGCATTTTGACATAATTCCCCCTTCTGCTGTCCAGATGGCTCAGGGCTGCATGACGGAGGTGTGCGATGGCGTCCTCTGTAGATCGGTTGGGACGGTACACGAACTGTAGCGGGTCCAAGGTGTCAGGTAGGGAAGAAGTGATGAAGTCTCTGATGAGTCTTTCAAAGCACTTCATCACCACTGAGGTCAGGGCCACTGGACGGTAGTCGTTCAGGCAGGCGGGCTGGGGTTTCTTGGGGACAGGAACAATGGTGGACCGTTTGAAGCACGTCGGGATTGTAGACTGTTCCAGGGAGAGGTTGAAGATCTCAGTGAACACAGGAGCAAGCTGGTCAGCACAGGCCTTCAGGACCCGACCCGTGATGCCATCTGGTCCTGCTGCCTTCCTGGTGTTCACTCTCCTGAATGCCTTTCTGACATCGTGCTCCGAGATGATGAACGCGAAGTCCTCTCTGGCATGCTCCTCATGTGTGCTGCCTATAGCGCTGTTAGCGCTGCTAACACCGTTAGCGCTCTGAGCTGCAGCCTCGAAGCGAGCATAAAAGGTGTTTAGCTCGTCTGCCAGAGAAGCGTCTGCATTCACCGATCTGGAAGATAGTGTTTTGTAGTCCGTCATAGTCCTTAGTCCCTGCCACAGACTCCTAGAGCCACTCTGTTGAAATTGTGACTCTAGTTTCTGTCTATAGCGCCGCTTCACCTCCTTCACCACTCTGCGCACCCTGTAGGATGAAGCTTTATATTCATCCATGTTTCCACTGGCGAGCCCCGTGTTGTACGCAGCGGAGCGGGATCTCAGAGCATCGCGGACGGATTTATCCACCCACGGCTTCTGATTGGGGAAAGTCTTGATGATAGTCTTGTGAACTGTATCATCTGCTAGTTTGTTGACGTCATCAGAGCTGTGCCGGAACATGTCCCAGTCATAAAAATGGTATTGGCTTCCACTGCTGTGCTGATGAGACACAGCTGTATGTTTCAGCAAGGCCAGATTCAATACATCAGCTTTGTAATATTAAGAAAAGAAATAAGACAAAAAAAAGTTAAAAAAGAGGTACTTCTATTAAGGCCACATGCAGCTAAAAGTAACATTTCACTCTGGGTGGCCTTTTATTGCTAAACTAAGAAATATAATGTAGTTACAGGATTCATCAACTGGTTCAAGTTATTTAGTATGTTATTATTTAGTTATTTAATAACACCTTACTGTCTGGATGAATCAGTAGGTGCATAAACAAGTTCCAGTTAGTCCAGAATTTCTAGCAGCCAGTGTATAAAAATACATTCCAAGCATCTCCACCCTGGTAATAGGTGTTCCTAGAGCTTTGCATGAGAACTCATGTGCAAAGGTCACTGGCACCCTTTCATGCACAATGTTCTGTGAAGGAACAAAACATCCTGAAATTCCTGATCATGGTAAAGTAGCACCTTGTGCACTGAAATGTCAGCAAATGACCCATGATTGGGATAGACACATTTTATAAAATCCTTGAAAGTTATTTTTATATTTTTGAAAGTAGGTGCATTTGCAAATTAAAAACAAAATGTTCATGTTGTTGAAGATGATTGATAAGTTTGTTAGATAATAATTAACATACTATTTACACATCCTTCCCTGTTTTTACAGTTTTTCATATTATATGAAAGTGTTATTTGTTAAGTCAACTTGTGTGTCATTGATGCCAGTCGGGATTCCAGCCATGCCACAAACACCTGACTGCAATTCTAAAATGTACCTATTGTTCAAATCTATTTGCATACATTGCATTAGGCTAATTCCAAGGCTGTGCACACAGGGCATAAGGAAAGAGAGCAATGGATACACATGTATTTCAAACAAAAATGTATGTTTTAACATACACTTGTCATGTTAGAGAGACCCTGCAAAGTGTAAACCACTCTGTTCTAAATACTTCTGGCAAAACATGAAGTTACAGCTTGTTTGGCTGCTACAAAGTGCTGGTTACTTATGGCCCAAGCTGTCACTAGTGGGCCTTTTGAAAGAGTCCCTTAATTCTCTCTCCTCCAGGTGCTGGATTTCATGACTGACCATCTTCATCTTTTCTTTTGTGTATCTCTCTCACTCCTTTTAATTCTTCTGATTTCTTTCCCTGTAACATTCTGTGTTTTCTTTCAATTGCCCAATTTTACATACCTAATATGTGAACATAACGTGCCAACCAATGACCTGTTATCAAATACCAAACACAATTTAGCTTTATTCCTAACATAGAATCTGAACTATTAGCTGTTCCACCTAATTTTGAAGGCTACAAAAGTCTATAAACAAATACATTTTGTGTTTATATTTAACAAAAAAAAAAAAAAACCTTGTCCAACATGTTGAAAGTGTTAGGCTAATGGCTAGAGATGTTAAACACAAACTACAGTATACAAAGGCACTGGAATGGAATAACATTAATTTTGATATTTATAACACATTCACATTGGGTAACATTAAAGTTCAGATTAGTCACTGATTTCACTAACTAACCAAAACTTTGTATACTGTACATATTAAAATGTATATTATAAAACTCATTATTTATTACAATTTAAAAAAAAACCCTAATACATTCATAATGGTTACAGGAAAATAAATATAGCATTTAACACAACCCACTACATTAAACATGTAGTCTTTATAACACTTGCAGATTTTTTAAATTCTAAATTGGTATTTATTTGGTATTTTCACAACACTTTAAATTCTGCAGGGCCTCATCTCAATACAGTGATTGTATTTCCTCACATTGCATATTTTACTTTAATCCAATGCTGTTTCTTTATGCTGTAGAATTTCATTGTACAAGGATCCTGTGTTTATAAATATAAAGAAATCTACAATCAATTTGCAACCATCTTTAGACTTCTTCAGTTACTTAAGTTCATAACAAGGCTCCATCAGATGTCCTGTAGAACTTTCTGTCAGTATTTTTTATTGAACATGCTAAATAAATTAAGGATCTGTCTTTCAAAACTATGATACCTTTCCTCTTGACTATTGATTCCAGCCACCTAATAGTATTTTATCAGATTTACTTCAGCTTTTATGTTTATTACTTTTAAGAAATATTCAGAAATGTTGAATGGACACACAGGCAAAAGCTACTACATGTCTGAGACTCAGTCAGTGAAGTATTAGGATCTTGAAACATGTTGTGAGTCTTTACTCATCTTGGTAACCCTGGTTAAATTGTGTTTAATTCAATGCATCAGCGGCAATGAGCACAATCTGTTCAAGTGCCTTGAAAATCAGAGCATCCATGTCATCATCTGTGTCAATCTCATCATGGTAGTTTTTCACAGAGAAAATGTGATTCATGGGAATATCAAGACGATAACTACACTCCTGCATCTGGAAACATGCAAACATACAGCAACTGATCAAAAAGTTAGAACATTGATATATACTGTTATAGCATTTAGCATATTCTAGAATGGTGTAGGGTTGATGGGGGACATGAGTTCATCAAAATCAGAGAGACCTCATAACCCTGAACAACTAAAGATCACAGGTTTGCAGCAAATTACAAATATTGTTAATTTGTGATAACCAAATACCTTTTTCCTGTGTCAATTTAATTTTTATGAACATGAATTAAGCATATTAATAAGCACAAAGTCAAATTACGTTTTTAAATTTAAAGCAGATATAGTGTATGTACTTTTCCACTCCATTTGTGTTACACCAATTCATTGCCTACCTAGACGATATCATTATCTACAATAATGATTGACAGCAGCACATGCAGAACCTGAGGGCTGTCTTAAGGTTGCAGAAAAAGGTGGGTCTCACAGCAAATTGAAAAAGTGTGCAATTAGACAGGTGGAAGTATGGTATCCAGGTGTGTCCATGAATTGATAAGACTGCAGCAATTGTGGCCTGTCCGAGACCTAAGAACAAAAAGGAGGTGAGACCATTCCTGGGGTTGGGTGGCTATTATTGTAGGTGCATATCTTTATTTAGACATCACCAGCCTGCTGACAGATCTCACTAAAACAGGAGCACCAGACCTGGTTTAGTGGACAGAGCCATGCTAACAGACCTTCACAAAGGTAAAAGCTGCATCTGTGGTGGTCCACTCTTGCATTTCCCTGATTTCTTTCTCCCAATTTTGCAGACAGACACATGGGACAGGGGGCTGGGGGCCATATTGTCACAAGTGGTGGACGGAGAGGAGCACCTCATGCTGTACATCAGCTGCAAGCTCCCAGTACGAGAGACAAAATACAGAACAATAGAGAAGGAATGTCTGGCCATAAAGTGGGCAGTCCTCACCCTCTGGTACTATCTGCTCAGACCACAATTACTCCAGTGTTTCCATTGCTTGAAGCATGCCAAAGCACAGTTGCTGATCACTCATTCAGATCTGGCATTACAGCCCTTTAAATTCCAGGTGATCTACAGGCCAGATGCAAAGATGGTGGTAGGGGTTTCCTGTCCCATACAGGAGGGGAGGCAGCTGCAGGCTAGATGGCTACCTGGCCTGAGTCAGGTAGGTGAAGATATATGAACGTGGCAGCACAGTTGAGCATGAGTCTATAAATGGAATGTGAAGCCTGGGAAAGTGAGCAGAAAGGATCACCTGCATCAGTCTGCACTAATGAGTGTGCCACTGAAAATAAGGGAGGGAGAGATGAGCTGAAAAGAGAAAGCAGAGCACATAGAACAGTGTGTGTGTGAATGTGTGACATAAAAGTAACAGCTCAGGAACCCACCCTGAAAAAAATAACGCACACATTCCATTTCCCAAGCCTCTCACCATTCCTTTTTTTCCTGAACCTATAATGGTTGTTACAGAAATATTGGCATAACTTTTAGACTAAAGTCAATAAATCTAAATAAAGGACCATGGTAGGTTGTACGTTTGTGAACCTTTTTATGTACTATATAAAAGGTGTTTTGTTTCATCACTATAACTGAAAACATTTATATATAACACATGCTTACTCAGACTTGTTGCTTCCTCACAAATTCTTTTCAGTTTAGCAATGACTATAATGAGGATTTATTTTCTACATTCTTGAACAATACTGGAGATTTCAAAACTATGAAATAACACACAGGGACTTAAGTAATCCATATGTAATGACAACAAAAAAACAGTTGTTATTTTAAGACACGAAGGTCAGGTGTTCTGGAATAGTTCTTGCAAGAACAGTATTGTCAAGTGCATTTGCAAAACCCATCAAGCCCCATGATGAAACTGGCTCACATGAAGACCATCCCAGTAAAGCAAGACCAAAACTGACCTCTGCTGCAGAGGAGAAGTTCATTTAGAGTTACCAGCCTCAGAAATCACCAATTAACAGCACCTCAGATTAGAGGCATTATGAAGGTTTTACAGAGCATCAGTAGCAGACATATCTCAATATCAACTGTTCAAACAAGATTATTTTGTATTTCGGCCGCCTTCAGCATTGTTTTACAATGTAGAAAGAAATAAACATCAGGAAACACCATGGAATTAGAAGATGTGTCAACTTTTGACTGGTAGTGTATATATACACAGTATCTCACAAAAGTGAGTACACCCCTCACATTTTTGTAAATATTTTATTATATCTTTTCATGTGACAACACTGTATGACATACTGTCACGGATCTGCGGGACTCGCTACGTTTCCGCTCGCTCGCGGCGTCTAGTGGGTGGAACGACATGGAGCTACTCGCAGCTTACCGGCGAGGCTTACGGCCCGAGGTCCGACGGCATATGGCCATTTATGATAACTCCGCCAGCCTTGAAGCCTTCATGCTGAAGGCACAGAGTGTGGCACGACATCTCACCGCGGTCAGTGCTGAGGGACGCTATACGTCTGACACCTCACCCCAAGAGGACATTCCCGCATCGGAGCCTATGCAGATGGACGAATACCACCTCTCCACCAGCGAACGGCAACGCCGTGTTCTGCGTGGACTCTGCCTCTACTGCGGGGAGGCCGGGCATTCCATCCCTACCTGTCCGGTCCGGTCCCATCGCCCAGCGGTGAGTACTATCCAAATGAACTCCTTAATGTTTAACCCCCGGCACCATGAGGCTACCCTGATTTCTGATTCTCGCCCTTATCCAGTGCAAGTACTTTTCGACTCCGGGGCCTCGGGAAACTTTATCTCCTCCCAGGTTCTGGCAGCCTGCCATATACCCCGCCAGCCGAGTCCCAGGCATTATCAGATCACCACTATCCCAGGAAAACCGCTGGGTCAGGGACTGGTGAAGTGGATCTTGCCCGAACTCATTCTCCGTATCGGGGTGCTGCATGAAGAGACCTTGTCGTTCCTGGTGCTGGAGGATTCTCGGGTGGATATCGTGCTGGGATGCCCCTGGCTGGCTCTTCACCAACCAAACATCCGGTGGAGCGAAGGGAGCATTGACCAGTGGAGCAGCTACTGTCTACGGGCCTGTCTACGTGGCCTTCCAGTCACTAGACCTATGGAACTAGCCCTGGGATCGACCTCCATAGAGAGCCCCCAAAGCTGCCCTTCGGTGGATATCCCAACTGAATACCGGCACTTCAGGGACGTCTTCTGTAAGACCACCACCACTAAGCTACCTCTGCACCGGCCATGGGATTGCGCGATAGAGCTCCAGCCTGATGCCAAAATGCCCAAAGGACACATCTACCCTCTGTCTGTCCCGGAACATAAAGCGATGGAGGAGTACATTCAGGAAGCGTTACACCAAGGGTTTACACGCCCGTCTACCTCCCTGACGGCGTCCAGTTTTTTCTTCGTGGCTAAGAAGGATGGGGGACTATGGCCCTGCATCGATTACAGGAAACTAAACGCCCAAACGGTGAAGTTCGCCTACCCCTTACATCTGGTCCCTGCGGCACTTGAAGAACTTCGAGGATCGCGCATCTTCACCAAGCTTGATCTCCGGAGCGCGTATAACCTGATCCGAATCCGCCATGGCGATGAATGGAAAACAGCTTTGATCACCCCTGCCGGACATTATGAATATCGTGTCATGCCCTATGGTCTCGCCAACGCCCCCTCAGTTTTCCAGAACTTCATGAATGAGATTCTTCGGGACATGCTACATCGCTTCGTAGTGGTGTACATAGATGACATCCTAATTTATTCCCCAAACCGCGCTACACACATCCATCATGTCAGGTGCTCGCTCGTCTTCGACAATACCACCTCTTCCTTAAACTGGAGAAATGCGAGTTTCATCAGCTCTCAATACATTTCCTGGGATATGTTATATCCGCCAACGGCATTCGGATGGATCAAGCCAAAGTACAATCCGTGAGGGAGTGGCCAAAGCAAAGCCGCAAACGGTCAAAGAATTACAACGCTTTCTGGGGTTCGCGAACTTTTACCGTCGCTTCGTGGCAGGTTACAGCCAGCACGCTGCCCCGCTTACTTCTCTTCTTCGAAACAGTCCTAAGAAACTTGACTGGACCGCCGAAGCCGGAGACGCCTTCCAAGATCTGAAAGCCGCTTTCTGTTCCGCACCCACCTTAACACACCCCGATCCCACTTACCCGTTCATAGTAGAGGTAGACGCCTCCTCCGTGGGGGTCAGAGCAGTGTTATCTCAGCGCGGGGGCGACCCCGCGGTACTCCGTCCATGCGCTTTCTTCTCAAAGTAGTTATCCCCGGCGGAGCAAAATTACGATATTGGGAATCGTGAACTACTGGCAATCAAATTAGCCCTAGAGGAATGGTGGCACTGGCTCGAGAGTGCTAAACATCCGTTTGAAGTGATCACTGATCATAAAAACCTCCAATACCTCCGAGAAGCCAAGCGATTAAATCCTCGGCAAGCGCGTTGGGCTCTCTTCTTCACAAGGTTTCAATTTATGGTTACCTACCGCCCGGGGCATAAAAACGTCAAAGCAGATGCTCTGTCACGTGTCCACACCCCAGAGCAGGAATTAGAAGAATCAGAGCCCATATTACCGCCTGAGCTCTTTGTCAGTGCCATTCTATGGTCCCTTGATGACGAGATCCATGCCGCCACCTCGGAGGAACCTGCTCCGCTGGGAAGCCCGGAGGGGAAAATTTATGTGCCCACATCCTGTCGTTTACGCTTGCTGGACTCGTTGCACTCCTCTCCGGGCTCTGGGCATCCAGGCAGACAGAGAACCCTCTCACTCCTGAGAAACAGGTATTGGTGGCCGAACATGGCGCGAGAAGTTGCACGTTTTGTGAAGGGATGCTCGGTCTGTGCCATCATATGCACGCCACGCCGGCTGCCAGAGGGCAAGCTCGTTCCACTCCCGATTCCTCATCGGCCCTGGTGCCATCTGGGAGCCGATTTCGTCACCGACTTGCCCTCATCCGAAAATTACACCACTATTCTCATCATGGTAGACCAGTTCTCTAAGGCGTGTAAACTTATCCCGCTCCGAGGTTTACCTACCGCCTTAGAGACGGCTGAAGCTCTCTTCCATCACATCTTCCGAAATTTTGGCATTCCAGAGGACATCGTATCAGACAGGGGACCCCAATTTACATCCAAGGTATGGCAAAGTTTCTTTAAGAAATTAAATGTATCAATCAGTCTATCTTCTGGTTATCATCCCCAGACAAACGGCCAGACCAAGCGCAAGGTCCAGGAGATCGGACGCTACCTGCGTGCCTACTGCCGAGATCACCAGAATACCTGGAGCCAATACCTGCCCTGGGCTGAGTACGCACAGAATTCACTTCGCCAGGACACTACAGGACTCACTCCATTCCAGTGCGTGCTTGGTTACCAGCCACCTCTGTTCCCATGGTCTGGAGAACCTTCAGAAATCCCCGCCCCGACTACTGGTTCAGAGAGAGTGAGAGGGTCTGGGAATCGGCACACACTCATCTGCACCGCGCCGTAAGCCGGCACAAACATCAGGCCGATACCCGCAGGCGGGAAGCACCGCTATACCAGGCGGGAGACAAGGTCTGGCTTTCTACGCGCGATCTGCGGCTCAAACTTCCCTGTAGAAAGCTGAGCCCCCGATACATCGGACCTTTTACCATCCGACACGCCATAAATGAAGTGACGTTTGAACTGGACCTGCCGGCACAATATCGGATCTCATCCTCTTTTCATGCATCACTTCTAGAACCCTATATTGACCCCATTCTCCCTTCCTCCACAGAGACGGCCGAATCGCAGCGACCAGAGGTGGTCGCAGACGACACAGTCTACCAGGTCCGGGAAATCCTCAACTCACGACGACTGGGCAGCCGACTCCAATACCTAGTCGACTGGGAAGGATACGGTCCGGAGGAGAGGTCGTGGGTGAATCGTGAAGACATCCTTGATCCCACGCTCCTCTCCGAATTCCATCAACGTTGACCGGACCGGCCTGCTCCCAGAGGCCGGGGGCGACCCCGTCGTCGAATCCGGACGTCTGGAGACGCCCGTGGGGAGGGGGGTACTGTCACGGATCTGCGGGACTCTGTGACGTCACCACGCCCTAGTCACCTGAATGCCGCCGCCGCACCTGCTGGCAATTAGCCAGAATTTGTATTTAAAGGCCAAACTCGCCAGAATCAGCGGCGAGTATTAGCGTCTGTTTTCGAGTGTCACGTTATGCTTGATGCCAGCCTTTTTTCCTGCTTGTCTAAGTTTTGGTATTAGACGTGATTTCCTGAGTTGATTCCTTTGCCTTCAAGGACGTTTTTGTGTTCTGGCCACAAATAAATCTCCCTTTGAGTGCATACCTGACCCGTCTGGTTCCTTCCCCAGCTAACTAAGACACATATACATACATATTTGCCATGAATGTACTCGTTCACTTTTATATATGATTATACTGCACTATTATTGTAACAGTGCCTGCGGAACCAGATCGCGAGAGGGCGCCATCACCTGAGTTTTGACAGTCTCTAATTTGCTTCCGGTCTCACTCAGGTATTTAAACAGCTCTGCCTAGGTGTTCACTGCGAAGTATCATTCTCTAAGATTGTGTACCAAGCCTTGTATTTACTGTTGTGTCTACTATGTGTATGATCCCTGCCTGACCCTAGTTCTACGATTGTTCGGTTTTGTGATTTTGGTTTTGTTTGCTCAGTGTTTTGTTTCCCGGCTTTTTGACCCTTTTGCCTGACCATACCGATACCGATACTTGCCTGCCGATTTTGTTATAATAAAGATCTGCTTATGGATTCTGCTACACCTTCCTCCAGTGCATCCTACAATTATACAGTTATTGTTTCTTCTTGCTTAAAATTTTTAGATTTTTCTTTTCTATTTTTACGTTTATTCTCAGAGTTTTACTTCCTTGCTTTATACTGCTATGCACCAATACACCAAGGCAAATTCCTTGTACATGTAAAACCCACAGTACCTGACAATAAAGCTGATTCTGATTTTGAAAAAAATCCTTTGTAGTTTTTTCTGTGCCTTGACTCATTGTCATGTTGGAACAGACATATTATAAAACATTAGTCTCATCAGATCACAAAATATTTTCCTTCAAAAACTCAGACTTTCTCCTATCTTAGCCAATGAGCACAGTAACCCATAACATCAGAGCTGTAGCTGGACTCTTCTGTGAATTGCCCTTCCTGCCCAAGCATTCAGTTTGGCCTAAATTTGATAGTATTTGAGCTGTGCTGAATTTTTTCCAGGTTGTTATTATGGATTTCAAAGTGTTCTTAAAAAAGTTCAATGCATCCATGTCAAAATTTACATGCTTCATTGCTGAAAATGGATACATTTTGCTTTCACCTGAGTAAGAGGAAGATCATCCTCCTCCATGGCCTGTCAAATTCTGAAAGACAGACATCCAAAATATATGTGAGGATTGAGGTATAGATTTACCTGTAAAAATGAAGGCTCGGTCCAGATCTCAATGCAAGTTGTTCTCTGTCTTCAACATCACCAGCCAAATCTTATGTACCCATTCAAACTGGCCATGAAGGTTTCTAGTTGCCATAGTAACTTTAGCCACAGAGAAATGCTTGAAAACTCCAGAGATTTCTGGCACTGCCTACTGAGATGAGGGCATTTCTATTGGGTTAAAGAGTTCCTTTTCTCTATCACTCAACAATACCATAATAGATTTCAGCTCTCTCCTGCAATTGCTCAGAAGTGCTTGCAGATGGTCTTGTCTGCCCCACCTGAGGCACAGAACTATTTGTCAAAACAAATTTTAACCCATTCTGAGTCATTTTCCATGGCCTCTCTAAACTTCTCTCATAGAAATTTGTTCTACTAGATGCTCTTGGATGGTCATTGGAATTACCTGGGAAGTGGTAGCTTAGTGATTAAGGTGTTGGTCTACTCCATGACTGGTCAGGGGTGTAGATGAAAGTTGCTCTGGGTAAAGGTGTCTTCCAAATGCCATAAATGTAAAATTACCTGTTCTTACAGGCAGTGGTGATGGGGATGGTGGTGTTCTTGGGGATGCTGGTCTGGACTCTGCCCCTCCCATTTTTGTTCAATTAACTGGATTGTGTTAAGAAATCCTGATGACAAAAAAAAATTGAAGAAAACAAATAATGAAATAGTGAAATTTCATTACAAAATCAAAAACAAACCAAAATTTTAATGAATATTATACACATGCTGATAAGTGAACAGTGATCTGTATTAAGAAACATAAAAAACTTTGCTTTGATAGCATTTTAAGTTCCTAGCTTTGAACAAACACAAAAGAACAAAGCAGTGATAGAGAAATGTGGAATTCACTAAGATGGTGCAGCAGATGGCTGCCTCAGTGTGCAGCTCTCCAGTGTTTGTACAGGTTTTGTTAGTTTTTCCTGTTTTTTGTTCCGCAAACACGATTGGTTTTACAAGGGATCAACTGCTGAATATTCATCAGAACACACCAAACAATATTGTACCAGTTTTCAATTATTGTGATGTTTTGCTGGACATTGTAGTTGGTGGAGCAGCAGCACTGTTCAAATGTTTCAAGAAGGGCAAGCGTGGGAAGTGAGTCGGTGCGCTCCTCAAGCTTAGACAGAGCGGCTTTAGAATGGTGCTGCCTAGCATCCATCTGGTGAATCTCCGCTCTCTAGCCAACAAAATGGACAACCTTCTTTTGCTCTCCAAGATAAATAAGGATTTTTCAAACTCTGCTGCTCTGTGTTTTACTGAATCCTGGCTGAGTAATGCCATTCTGGACGATGCGCTTCTTCTGCTGGGCTTCCAGCTGTCCAGAGCGGACCGTGATGCAGAATCAACTGGGAAATCGTGCAGCAGCAGGACATGCTTCTACATGAACGAAAGGTGGTGTACAGATGTAACAGTGTTGAAGAAGGTGTGCAGTCCTGACCTAGAAGAGTTCTTCATCAACTGTAAACCATTCTACTCGCCGTGGGAGTTTTCCTCATTCATTCTGGTGAGTGTTTAAATTCCACCGCAAGTGCACGTGAGCTCGGTTTTAAAACAACTGGTTGATCAGATTGCACACACAGAGCAACAACACACGGACTCTGTTATTATCATTCTCTGAGACTTGAACTCACATGAACTGCCAAAATTCAAACAGCACATTTCATGTCCCACCAGAGACAAAAATATTTGGACCACTGCTACAGTATACCACAATAAAGGATGCATATCGCTCTGTCCCCAGAGCAGCTTTAGGACTCTCTGACCACTGCCTCGTTCATCCTCTCCCAACATACAGGCCAAAATTTAAATCTGCTAAACCTGTAGTAAGGACTTTAAAAAGATGGACCAGAGAAACGATCTGAACATTCTACATAGCCGGTAACACCACCAGCTACTCCCTCTCTCTCCCCTTCCTGCACTTCATTTTAGTGAAGATGATGTGCCTCAGGTCTTCCGGAAACAGAAGAGAAGGAAAGCACCAGGCCCAGACAATGTCACACCAGCCTGTCTGAGAACCTGTGCTGATCAGCTGGCCTTCATCTTTTCACAGATCTTCAATAAATCACTGGAGCTGTGTGAAGTCCCTGTCTGCTTCAAACATTCCACCATCATCCCCATCCCAAAGAAACCCAAGATAAAAGGACTTATTGACTACAGACCTGTTGTTTAACGTCTGTGGTCATGAAGTCATTTGAAAGACTGGTGTTGGCTTATTTGAAGAACATCACTGGACCCTTACTGAACCCCCTGCAGTTTGCTTACCAAGCAAACAAGTCTGAGGATGATGCAGTCAACATGGGACTCCACTTCATCCTACAGCATCTGGATTAACCAGGGACTTATGTGAGGCTCCTGTTTGTGGACTTCAGTTCGGCCTTCAACACTATCATCCCAACACTACTACGGACCAAACTGACCCAGCTCTCTGTTTCTAGCTCTATCTGTTAGTGGATCACCAGCTTTGTGACAGATAGGCAACAGCAAGTGAAACTGGGGAAGACCACATCAAACATCCGTTCCACCAGTACTGGTGCCCCCCAGGGTTGTGTCCTCTCTACACTGATCTTCTCCCATTACACAAATGTCTGCACCTCTACAGAGCCATCTGTCAAGCTCCTGAAGTTTGCAGATGGCACTAAAGTCCAGGACATCCAGGACGGTGATGAGTCTGCTTACAGGCAAGAAGTTGAGCAGCTGGCTCTCTGCTGTAGTCTCAACAACCTGGAGCTCAACATCTTCAAAACAGTGGAGATGATAGTAGACTTCAGGAGGAACAGCCTTGCACTCCCCCCACTCACCATCATGAACAGCACTGCAAGAACAGTGGAGTTCAATTTCCTGGGCACCACCATCTCTCAGGACCTGAAGTGGGACACTCACATTGGCTCCATTGTCAAAAAGGCCCAACAAAGATTGTACTTCCTTCAGCAACTGAGGAAGTTCAACCTGCCACAGGAGCTGCTAAAACAGTTCTACTCAGCCATTATTGAAGCCATTATTGCACATCTATAACTGACTGGTTTGGCTCAGCTACAAAATCAGACATAAGAAAACTACAGAGAACAGTTTGGATGGCTGAAAGGATTATTGGTGCTCCCCTGCCCATCCTTCAAGAACTGTATACAGCTTGAGTGAGGAAAAGATCTCACTCTAGACTGCTCACATTCAAGCCATCACTTTTTAAACTTTTGTCATCTGGCCAGCGCTACAGAGCACCAAACACTAGGACAGCCAGGCACAACAACAGTTTCTTCCCCCAAGCAATCTACCTCATGAACAGTTAATGTTCCCCCCATTGTGCAATTAAAATATGTGCACTAACCTTATATTTATTCGTACCACCCTATATCCCTACATCTCATCATACTCTAAAAACATGTGCAATAACACGATATTTACTTGTTACCAGCCTACATCTCATCTTATTCTATTCTATTCTATTCTATTCTATTCTATTCTATTCTATTCTATTCTATCTGTACACATTATCTTATTTTTCTATTAAAATATGTGTATATTTATTTCTTATCCTATTTTTATTTTATTTTATTTTATTTTTTTTTATTGTCTCTGTATTTCTGTTGTCTCTGTGAAATGGAGCTTGTAACACTAAAACAAATTCCTTGCATGAGCAAACATACTTGGCAATAAAGCTCTTACTGTTACAGATTCTGATTCGGAATTCATGTGTGAATCCCCTTATTTTTTAGGTTTTCAGGTATTAGTAACTCATTTTATATTGACATGATGTGGATACAATGAGTGAAAAAAATATATACTGAAAATTATAGACAGATAGATAGATAGATAGATAGATAGATAGATAGATAGATAGATAGATAGATAGATAGATAGATAGATAGATATTTTCAATACATTCATGATTTTAAAATATACAACAAAATATGCAAAATTAAGTACAGAGGGGTGTGGTCGGCATTAAACAGGAAGCTTGTAATTTATGTAACATATGTGGGATCAGATGTATTAGTACTATGCAGCAAAATGTGTATAGTTTTAGTTCAAATAATATAAGTTTAATATATATATAATATATAAATATAAGTTTATATAATATAATATATGTTTATAATTTAATCATTTTTAAATCTGATTATATCTACTGCAAGAAGTAAGTTAGAAAATGCTACTTTTGTTTGTTTTTATGCCAATTATTTCTTAATTTGTTTACAGTACATTTTAGAAAGCACTGATTATGAATTTGCCAAACACTAAATATTTTCTAAACATTATTATTGTTATTACTGTTATTGTATTTTTATTATCATTGTAGTTTTTTTCTTCCTACAATATTATAATATATCCTGATTAAAGAAATGTAATTTCTTGAGGTAAATGTCTTCCAATTACATTCAAAAAGTGTACAATTTAAAATGAAAAATTGAAAATGATCATTTTAATATGTCCATAATAGAACATGAAAGGACAATAATGATATTAATGTACAAATGGCCTTAATTTCAGATATACAATATTAAATGTATTTTTTGAATCTGTATGTTTTTTTTTCTTTTTTTTAAATCACATTACAATGAAGCTAAATAATTTCAATTACATTTAATATAATTTAAGACTATTCACATAACCCTGCATAACACTGTAACTAAGCAAAACAAAGAAAATACAAAGAAAATCCTACAAAATCATTTCTGTCTCCTACAGAAATATGAAAAAGAAAAGATTCCAATATTCCAATCTATCTTTTTTTGCCGACGTTCCATACATGGCACATAATTTAGCACGACGATTTTCTTTTCTTCATAACGTTCGGCAAAATCTGGAAAATGTCTTTAATACACATGACACTGTAAAACGGCCTTGTTTACGGGCCTTTCAGATTTCATGTAACGACCGATGAGGAAAAAAGCGTAAAACGTAATCATGCATTATCCTGAAAAATAACGTTTTAACAGTCCTTCAGTTCCCTGGACCATCTGT
This sequence comes from Hemibagrus wyckioides, assembly GCF_019097595.1. Taxonomy (NCBI): domain Eukaryota; kingdom Metazoa; phylum Chordata; class Actinopteri; order Siluriformes; family Bagridae; genus Hemibagrus; species Hemibagrus wyckioides. The sequence goes on along the minus strand of NC_080735.1, from coordinate 2,375,358 downwards.
TTATAGTTGCGTTGCTCTGTTTTTGGTTGTTTACCTTCTTTCACAGCGGCAGTCTCCTCCTCCTGCCTTACTTCCGGATTTTCTGCCGTACAGAAGCCGGTCCCACCCACTGACTCATCACAATAACATTGACTGAAAATCGAAACTGAAACCAAAAAAATTCCGTGTACAAGAAGATTGTGAGAGCCAGTAGGATTGTTATTAACAGGGACGATTCTAGGATTTTCATTTAAGGGGGGCTCAGCCCCCAAGGAGGGTATAATAGTAAAATAAATAAATAAATAAATAAATAAATAAATAAATAAATAAATAAATAAAAATAAAATAAAATAAAATAAAATAAAATAAAATAAAATAAAATAAAATAAAATAAAATAAAATAAAGGTTTGACTAACGGGGTATGATGGTAAACGTATTGCAGCATTCCACTGTACTGCATAAATGTGTATAACATTTGAGTACTGAACAAGCCAAATACGAGTCTCCCTGATCTCTCTCACACACACACACACACACACACTTGTCCTCTGATCCTTGCTCTGCGACGCCGTGGTCTGTGGATTGAAGAACACGCTGAAAGACGGGGAGGAGCCGAAGTCTGCTGCTGTTTTCATATGAAATTTAAAGGGGACTGAGGCGATCAACAATTTGATCACCAACAGTTTATGGAGAATCGCAGAATTTTAGGAGGGCTGAGTAGAAATGTTAGGGGGGGGCTAAAGCCCCCCTAAAAATGGCCTAGCGACACCCATGGTTATTAACCTAATAATAATTGAACATTCTCAAATATTTTACACGTAATCTCCTATATTTGAACTGTTCCGCACCTATTTGCATACATATTTCTGCATTCGAAGCGAATTTGTAACTTGTAATTCACTGCCTAAAAGCAGAAAACACAACTGAAAACTGAACAATTGATAACTGAGAACACAACTGTAATTTCAAGTCATTAACAGTGACGTCAAACCAATTAGTTAGATCAGTGAATATACAGTATGTACAAAAATAAAAAAACACTACAGACAGACGTTACTTGGTTAAATTTATAACACTGATTAAAATTAATAGCTGTTTTAAGAGTAATCAACAGCATTAGAGTTATGTAACGAGTGGAGGGATGATGGTGGGGATCAAACCCAGATCTCCGTCGTAAGCTCGATCGCCCCAAATAGCAGTTCAGACCCAAATGCAGAGATCCAGTATGTGCAGTGCTTTATTTAACTTCACAAAACACTACTACATTACACATAACAGAAAAAAAAAACATAACTATAACATGGAAAATAACCTCAGCTAAGCATAACTATAACATAAAAATCTAGATGACATGCCGTCCGGCCTAAAGGCACACAAACACCATTACATCGACACATAAGCAAAATGTATGAAGGTTACAAGAATAGACATAGAAAACTGATGATTGGTTCATTTTGAATAACAAATTTCTTACTGCTTGTAATTGATTTCTTTGATCACAACAGGAAATTAAAATAAAGGGGAAAAAAAGAGACAGTGATAATAAGAAACATTTCATAAACCATGCCTGTATTGTTCCCCAACATGTTTATCTTTTAGCTTTTTTAGTAACCTGATTGATTTAGAAGTAACGACTATTAGATTTTTAAATATTGTAGATCATTTTATAATGCAGTAACCTGACTGAAGTGTTGGAATCTGCATTACTACTCATGTTGGGAGCTGGATTTAAACGATGGTTGCTGCACTGCATCAGCAGCAACGTTCACAATCTGATCAAGTGCCTTGAGGATCAGAAAATCCATGTCATTCATTGTGTCTATCTCCTCATGGTAGTTCTTCACAGGGAAGATGTGATTCATTGGAATACCCAGCCGATTACTACACTCCTGCATCTGCAGAAATACAAACATATACCACTTTTACTGACAAGAAAAGTTTTAACACTTGGTTTAAAATACAAATAAAAATCTTTATTTAGTTTAATTATGACCACACTTGAAATGTTTAAGTGTGAGGCATTTATATATCCAGTAATTACCTTGTCTTTGATTTTCCTGCTGTAGTAGAGCTTCCTTAGGTCACTGTGAACTAGTGGGCATGCTATATCTGGTCTTGTCATGATGATTACCTGAGGTAGGTCTGTTTGATAGGAGAATTTTTTCAACATAAACAAGAACTTTGTGGCCAAGCTTAAAACTCAATAATACATTTGTTACAGGGTTCAGTGTGTGGTGTGGGTTAGCTGAGTGTTATGAAATGCAAAATAATAGGATGTGCTGGATCAAGTGCTATTTTATAATCTGGTGATTAATAAGTGTGGAAGCTATATTGTTTAATTAATCAACCAAATTTGCAGTGATGAATGCAATTTTTATTACTAGGACTGGATCTTTAGCAATAGTTTTGTAATATTCGCTTGCCATACTCTCATATGTCATTGCATTAAAGTGTAAACAGGCATGAAGAATGATACACTACCTGTACTGCATGAAAGATTTTTCTTTCCTCACTATAACTGATTTATATAATAACACAGGCTTACTCAGATTTGTTGCTTCCTCACGAATTCTTTTTAGTTTAGCAAAGACATCATCATGCATCAGTGATACTTTGTCAGCTGCTATAATGTTGACAAGGCAGAAGGTTTGATCCTCAGTACTTGGGTTGCTCCTGTAGCCAGGATCATTTGGGGACACCGGGCTTAGGGGATTAAACTGAATGTGTGCATGGAAGAAATAATAAATAGGTCTGTAATTCATGTGTTAATATGCAAATATCAATTTCTTCAGTATATTATACATCTTATAGTCAAGCTTTCAAGGCTCTTTTCACTTTGTGTCCTTCCTGAAGAAACCCTTTCATGGCACTGATGATGTCTTCTGAACGTGCACCACCTTCTTCACGTTCAAGTCCCATACTATCATTGAAGACAAAAGGCAAAGGGGAACCATCCTCTCCTTCAATGTAATGGGTTTTATACTAAAAGACAAACTCAAATATATTATTGTTTCTGTTCATTTGTTACTGGTGACTAAATAAAAATCAAAGTGTACCCCAAGCAGCTGTAAATGATGTAATAACAATGAAACAAATACTCACAACTTTGTGAAACTGGTTCCACCTATTCCATCAACTAGAGCCCTAGAGGTGACTCTTCTTTGGAAAGTATTAATGACTGAGTTTATAAAACTGGACTTTCCTGCTCCAACTTCACCAACAACCAGAATCCTGACAAACTTGATTTGTTCAGACTGAAGTTCCTCAGTTTCTGCTCAATTTCACGTTTACTTGTAGCAAAAACAAAACAAATGCAGTATAGTTAGTGCCTCCAGAAAGTATTCACCAACCCTCAATGGTTATTTCTCTGTTTTTCATTATTGCAACATCAAATTTAAGCAGACAAGAATGGGATACAAGATAAGGAACTTACTCCCAAGTCATGGGCCTCCATGGGCTGGTAAATTCTGAAAGACAGTGACATTTAAAATATATCTTCATTTAGTGTACATTTTTAGTAGATTCCACAACATAATCACTATACACAATACAATCTGTCATTTTTTGTGTCATTTTAATTGCACATCTTTATGAAATTAATTTTACAAAATCTTAAAAACTACCTATGGTTATTGATATAGTTTCTAGTTTCTAGTTTGTTTGCCCTACAGACTGATGTACTGGTTTTGTGATTATTGCACATGTTTCCCAACTACAATTTATCTGTTGACTGTTTGGATTAATTTCTTGAATAATTCTCATTTCTCAGTAAATATCTGCACATGAATTCAGCATCTGCCTCCTCTGCCTCACACATGGCCTTGGACCCGCCTCTACGGACGCCTCTACAATCTTTCCCCTTTTGTCAGTGTGAGTTAAATTTGTCTTGCATTAAAGCTTCCAAGCAACCTAGATGGCTTCCCTGGGTAGATCAGGTAAATTTGGGCCAATGATTGCTCTGACCAATCAAACTCACTAACAAGTGGTGATCAGTAGACAACTGTCTCTTTACAAAAGTGTCTAAATCCAAGTTGTATCCAAGTAGAATTCTCTCTTATCCCCTGGGGAAAAACTCCAACTATGAGACCCACAGCCTGGGACCCCACCAGTTGTAAACATAACACCCAAATGTACCCTAAATATCTGCAAATATTCATGAACATTCTCACAAATGCAATATAAACATAAATCCTCTACTGAATGTGTGCTGCAATCCATTTGCTGGAGTTTATTAAACAAAGCTAAACATAAATCAGGAAGACATCCCTAGATGTCCCTCAAATCTGAAACAGAGAAACAAAACCGCAATCCAAAAGCCAGAGAAATGGTCAGACACATGACACAGGACAGGCTTGGTATGCAGGAGGACTGACAATAATTTGCAGTATGTCTTATGTGAACATGTTTTAAATAGGAAGTGAACTTTAGTGCAGAAAGTGGAATCAGAATTTAGGTGATGGCTCCCTCTGGTGGAAGGATCCATGGAGCCATGTTACATTTTTTTAATTTTTTTAATTTTTTTATTGAGATTTATTCGAAAAGGACCATTTACAATTATAAACATAAGTGTAATAACATACACATAAACAAAAACATAATAACATACATTTAATGCATCGTACCGAATTTAGACAAAAGGCTAATTTTCATCCGCGGCTGAATGAATGAATGAATGAATGAATGAATGAATGAATGAATGAATGAAAAGACATTTGCACTTGCATCTGGAATGGAATTACCTGGTCTTTCTGGTGGTGGCAACGATGATTTGGACCCCGAATGTCCCATTTCTCTTCAATCAATTGAATTCTGCAAAAAAATTCCTGATGAGAAATAATTCAAATAAACAATTAATGAAATAATGATTTATTTAAATTAAAGAATCAAAAGATAGTTTGTTTTTATTCACAAAATAAAACCAGAATTCAACAGTAAGTCCTTGTATGTCTAGGCTTTTCAGTTACAACATCTCTGTAACTATACGCCGATCGGCCATAACGTTATGACCACCTGCCTAATATTGTGTTGGTCCCCTTTTTGCTGACAAACAGCCCTGGCCTATTAAGATACTGACCGCTGCAGCCTGGAAACACCCCACAAGAGCTGCAGTTTTGGAGAAGCTCTGATCCAGTGGTCTAGCCATCACAATTTGGCCCTTGTCTAAACTCGCTCAAATTCTTACACTTGCCCATTTTTCCTGCTTTTAACACATCAATTTGGACAAAATGTTGATTTGCTGCCTAATATATCCCACCCACTAACAGGTGCCATGATGAGGAGGTCATCAGTCTTATTCACTTCACCGGTCAGTGGTCAGAATGTTATTGCTGATCAGGGTATATTGCAGTAATATATTTGAACATGCAGCTAAATTTCATGAATAGATTTTCAGGGCACATTTTCACATTTACATTAGTATACATTTTTAAATAAACTGTCAGTTTGTGTACCCACTTAAAATATACACATACATTAATATATATATAAATTATGTGTATAATATATACATGTATAAATGGTAATATTTTAACTCCCCCTGAAATGGATTTGCTTTCAGAACACCTCAGAACTGCTGACATGTATATGAACAAAGAACAACAACTAACTAATAATAATAATAATAATAATAATAATAATAATAATAATAATAATAATAATAATAATAATTCTATATTTAGAAACAGTGAGTGCTGTACTGAAAAGCATCCTGCAAGGGGTGAGTTGATTTAAAGCAGGTTCCAGTGTATAAATGATTTGGTCATCAGCAAGGAAATGTATCTGGAGTTCTTCCATGACCTAAAACATTCATGACAATAAGATGGGGGCTAAAATAGATCCTTGTGGAACACCTTTATTTCTGGCATAAAAGGATAATAGACCATAATTATTCAAATCAAAAATGTCTCCACCCTTTAATAGAGAGATCAATAGATAATTTCCAGATACATTATTAACTTAAATGAGAACTGAAGAGCCTGCAATAATATCTGCACAAATTAAAAGCAGATCCAGATGTTTTGTTGTGTTTTTTTTTTTGTTTTTTTTTGAACAATCTAGGGTCACTAGAGTACATTGGCCTTGTTTCCTTTTCAGGATATACCCTACTGTTGGAATAAAAAAAGTTGAGCCAGCAGAAATATCTGCAATATTGGAAAGCTAATAGTCACATGTTGAATTTTGTGTTCATTTTGTGGATTTATGTCTTAATATTCTAGTCCAATCCAAAGGGTTATTTGTTTTGTTTTGTTTTGTTTTGTTTTTTTTTTGGTTAGGCCACAGCAGCATCTCCTCTGATGAACGAGGAAATAGAGTCACTGAAACATTATGACTTATCTTAAATCAACATTAGCCATTTGTGAGACAATATCCAAATCACTGTAATAAATATCATGCAAAGAAATCATGTTCATGAAAATGTTTCAATTGTCTTTTAGCTAAAACATGCTGTACTTTTAGAGAGAAATCTTCAAGTTTCTAACACAACTGTAAAGAGGACATGTAAACAGCCAACACCTTGAGGACTGCAGAAATGCATTGTGTAAAAAAAAAAGCTTAGACAAGGTGGAAATCCAGAACGTGCCCCAATATATCAATGAATTCAGTGTAAGAAAAATAAACAATAAACTTTTTGCCAGATTTCCAGACAGCATTAGGACTAAGTCATGCATTTAGCCATTGTTAAATGTTTTACGACTTTTTTAAGGTCCCTGAAGCAGCTGTACTCACAGTTTATAGTTGCGTAGCTCCACTTTTATTTCAGTGTCCCTTCACAGTATTAATCTTCTCCTACCACCTTCCAGGTTTTCTGCAAGATGCTGATACCGCCACCTACTGACATGAGACTCTAAACTGAAACCGAAAGCAAATATACACTACTGTGCATAAGTCTTAGGTCCCTTATTTTTTATATATACTATATAGTAGTATAGTATAGTATATTTTTTGTGATATGTCTAATATTTCATAACTTCTGAATTATTGGATCAGTACAAAAACGTTTTCTTCCAAATGGTACTTTAATAAAGACAAAGTTGCCCCAAAAAAGGCTTGGCCAATGGGCTGCTTGCAGTCAAGGATTGTTTTTCAGACACATTTCCCTTTTGAAAATGTGGTTGTCGAGTTTCCGGCTGCAGTGGTTGTTTTGATCAGTACCGTCTTCCTGTGTTATATGATCAAACAGATGTACACTGCTTCTGATAATACCGTGCTGTAGATGTCCTTGTACTTGTGTTTGTAAGAAGAAGCATATAGTACAATTTCTTTCTCCAGGCTGATGAGTTCATAGCAGTGGTCAAAACACAGAGATTTATGTGCTTGTTTGTTTACAGATTTAAAAAAAATAATTTGACACATTTTATAAAAGTTAGTACAGATATAGAAATATACATAATTCTGTTATGTGAAATGTGAAAAAAAGGGCCCTTTCACATGATGTGAGGGGATTTCCAGGAACAGCTGTCACACAGTGGTTTAGTTGTATATATTCAGAGTACTGCATAACCTCAAATGTTTATTAAATATAGAAGCATACTATTTCTCTATTACACGTTCATTCATGATCAAATCCTTTAGAAAATCTTGATTCAGTTCTGTTTGATTTCCATTTGTTAAATGTGTTTTCTTGCAGTTGCAGAAGAAAACAATGTCACTGAGACAGATTGTGTGCATGTCCTAAGATATAAATGCATGGCCAAAAGATCTGTGCCATTCATTCACTTCAAAGTCAGTTAGGTCCTCTAATGTGTATAGAACAGAGGTAATTGATTAGAAGCTCTTATTCACTATATCAGATGTTGATGTATGCAATATATTTAAACAGTCAGATTCACTGAACTGATGTGATGACTTAAAGATTGTATTAAAGACTTTACTTTTAGAGCCAGGGCCTTTTTCTCCTTGATACCATGATCCTCAGTCAAGAAAAGAAGATTGTGGACCTCTACATGTCTGGTTCATCCTTATGAGGAAAATTGAAGGTATCATGCACATCTGTACAAATAACTCTATGGAAAATATGCATAAATAGATCAATCTCTTACAGGCTCCCTACATGCAGTGCATCATTCAGAACAAACCCCAAGACAACAAATAAATTGCTGAAGGAGCTGGAGGCATCAAGTACCAAATATATCCATCATACATGTGTATCCAGCAGAAGAATAAACCAAATATTAAACATTTTGTAAGCAAGAATCAAATCTAATCAAAGTTGAATACTACTGATTAAGTCATTATTATTATTATTATTATTATTATTATTATTATTATTATTATTATTATTATTATTATTATTATATTGTTATTCTCAAGCATTAAAATGTAAATAAAAACACTAGTACAAGCTTTCACTAGTAATCACAGACACATATTACAATTTTATGACTTTGTTTTAGTAGCCTGTGGCTGTATTTGGTTGATATTCGTGATTAATATACGAGCTACCAGGGGCGTATATAGGATTTGAAAACATCAGGGGCTAATTGAGGAGAGGGGGTAAGTAAGAATTACATGTTTTGTAAGGGCATTTTTATGTAATATTGTTTAATAATAAACACAAATTAACATAAACAGTATGCAACTTTAGAAAATTTAATTCAATCTTTTTTCTGACTCCTCCCATCATTTCAGTCTTAAAAAAGGAGCTACTAAAAAAGGAGTTCATTAAATTCATGACATTTTCTCTCTCACAGGTATGCCATGCAATATTATCTCTTACTGCGTGTGTGTGAAGCTGTGCCGTGCAGATCCTTTATTATTACTATTATTTTACAATAATCTATATTATACATGCACCTATTATTTCATTCCTGATTTCTGCTGTCACTACTGTAGGAATTATTCTTTGTTCATTTTTTAAATTTTTTTACAGCTTCTCTTCTCTTATTGTTCTCTCATCTCTCATTCTCTCATCTGTCTTACTGCTTGTATCTTGTCTACTTCATGCTCTTGGTGACTTTTCTATACTATTTTTTTGAGGGTGGAATCATCAGAGAGTATCTCAGAGACTTGAGCAAAACGGTCAGTTATCATACTAGTATTTCTAGTGCTGAGAATTCCTTTATCAATAAACAGAACAGCCGAATGATGGAGTCTGTTCTGGTCCAAGTCATGTCTGTATTTTAACTTAAATACTGCATTAGTGGAATAATAGAAAGTCATGAGGTTCAGACTGTAATGTCTTAGTGCTTTAACAGTTTAGATTTTATTTAGAACTATCTTTAGGATGATTTAATTTAAGGCTTTTGTTCGTCTTGGGTATGGAATAATGTTCTAAAGGGTCCTGTATGTCAGGGGTTTTCAGAATCAGAGACAGTGGGCCTCCTTTTTAACACAACATACATTTGTTAGCGACTTTTATCAACTGTGTTAACATTAAATATTAGAAGTTAGACTTTTATCTGAATAATAAGATTGTTGTGTTTTCTGACATTTTTATTGCTGTCCCGCTTAAGGGCTGTAAGGTGTTTAAGTCACGTGGTGTGAAAGCGGCGCTGTGCAGACCGACAGGTGTAGGACATTAAAGTATCGCGAGAGCGGGTCTAGAGCATATTCGTGTGTGTGTGTGTGTGTGCGTGTGTGTGTGTGTGTGTGTGTGTGTGTGTGCGCGCGCGCGCGCGAGAGAGAGAGAGAGAGAGAGAGAGAGAGATGTCAGTCAAAATCGTGTACAGTAAACGGCAGCAGTGCTCTAATAAAACGATCAACATTTCATTAATTCCTCTACACTCCGGTGGAAAATGCGGGATAAAACATCCGGGGCTAGATTAAAAACATCTGGGGCTCGAGCCCCGAATGAATAGCCCTAGTGACGCCCCTGCGAGCTACATAAAGATTCGATGATAAATAGAGACCAATATCTCAATTCTTTTTTCAGATGGATTCTTTAGCAGATTCTCAGATGTTACCTGCTTTGAAGTTATCGTTAACAAATCCTGCAACTGCCTTTAATGCCATCAGAATAAGCGTATCTTTTTTGTCATTTGTTTCCCTCTCCTCAAGATAGTTGCTCACTGGGAAGATGCATTTCAGGGGTGGACCAAGTCTTTGGCTGCATTCCTTCATCTAGACATACAGAAAATGCAGACAGTCATGGGAAAAAAATAATATATATATATATATAACCCTGTCATTTGCACAAGAAAGCAGAAAAGGGGATGTATTATGAATGTATTATTAGAGAAATTAAAGAAATTAGAGAAATTAAGCAGAAAATAGGATAATATATGTGTAAGATGTACATCAATAAACCAATTCCTTGATTTTACTGCTTTTGTAAACCTCAGCTAGATCCTTCTTAACCAGTGAGCAGACATCAGCATCAATTTTCGTCATCAGACCCACATGAGGGATGCCTGGTGTTCACAGTAAAAAAAAATGATGTAATGTAAATGATTATAATTATAATATTATAATTTTTCGTATTATCAGTCTTAAAACAGGAAGGAACAATTTCAGACATATTTCAGACCCTGTTTGGATCAATTCCAACATCCTCTTAGTTTATCTTCTGGCTAGAGCTAACATTCAGCCACACACTCTTAAAATAAGAGGCCAAAACATTTCAGACAGACAAAAAGGCACACAACCCAAAACCATCACCTAGTATTGAAAGACTCAAAAGAGCTTCATGACAACCAAACAAGGGTCATTAATTTTTCTTTTCTTTTCTTTTCTCTCTTTCTTTCTGACTGTCTTTCTTTCTTTCCTTCCTTCCTTCCTTCCTTCCTTCCTCCCTCCCTACCTTCCTTCTTAGGTTGGCTCCTAGTTGTCTAAAAAGAAAGAAACTAGAGGACACCACAGTCATTTTATATAAGCTTGACACCCTTGAATAACCAAACAACAAATATATACTCATCTACAAAAACTTAATACACAGTAAATGTTCAATAAAAGTAAATCCACAGAAAACTACAAATATAATAATGTAATAAATGTAAGATGTTTCATGTTGTTATATTATATATCACATCACTTTGTAACTCACCCAATCTTTGGGCAGTATTGCTGACAGTTTTCATCTTCTGAATCACCTCCTTATTCATTAGGGAAATGCTGTTTGCAGACACTACGCTGACCAAACAGTGCACTTTGTCATTTGGACTGGGTTTGTGTAAGTAGGCTGGAATGGTATCAGTCAGTGGAGAGGCAGGATTAAACTGAGGAAAAGAAAGGAAAGTAAAAAGAAATGAAAGAATCAGTACTGATTTTTCAAAAAAGTGCCAATCATTCATTCACATCTGTAGTTGTAGATAATATATTGTATATTTTGTGAGTAAAGAACAGATTAACAAATTAATTACCTTGAATTTAGAAACATAAGATTTAATTGTTTATTCTTTTTCTTACCATGTAGCCATCTGTGGCCATGCAATGCATTAATGATACCATCAGGATGAATTCCATCTTTCTCACAATCTTCCAGACCCATAACATCATTGAGGACAAATGGCAAGTTCACAGAATCTTTGTCAGTGACTTTGTATGTTTTGTACTGTAAACAGAAAATGAAATAAAAGTGCAATAAAAGCCTGAGTGAAGAAGTGAAATCCAATCCTATCTGAACATTTTCAGGTGCAGGTTTTCATTTCAACCAAGCAGAAGCTACACCTGAGACTACTGAAAGCCAAGATGAACCTTGGAACCTGCTTGATTGGAATGAAAACCTGCACCCACACTGGCCTTTTGAAGATAAGCTTGGACACCCCTGGACTAAATGATGATATACTATACTCTGAGATCCAACTCAGAGTAATCACGTACCCCAACCGCCCATGTGTCGTGGAGGTCAACACGTCCAGCTGTGGCATCTGGGAAGTACTCTCTCAGTGACATGACACCCTGAACAAGCTCATCCCCTTCATATACTTCCTGAGAAACCCAGTAGAGAGCAACTGTGATGTAGGTAACAGGGAACTGCTATCAATAAAAGAAGTACTGGAGGAATGCAGGCACTGGCTGGAGGGGCATGGCATCCATTTCAACTTATCATAGACCATCGGAACCTGGAGTACATTAAAAATGCTAAGAGACTTAACCTCCATCAGGCCTGTTGGGCTCTCTTCTTCATCAGATACCATTTCACTGTGATTTACCACCCCAGCTCCAAGAACAGCAAAGTCCTCTCCCGTCGCCATGACCCTATTGACAACCCATAATGCCAGAGCCCATCTTACCACCATCCTGGTGGGACATCATGGAGGTCATTCAGTGTGCAATAGCCAACGAGACAATTCCTTTGGGATGCCCAGCCACCAGGCAGTTTCACCCCCAAGCCAATGGACAAGCCAAGCACACCAACCAGGAACTGGGCCACTTCATAAGTATTTATTGCAGCCGAGAACAACAGAGTTGGAGTGAGTTCCACATCTGGGCCAAATACGCCCAACACTCGCTCCTTCACTGGTCACCCTGTTCCCATATATCCTGGGATATCATCCCCCTCTCATTCCTAGTTCAAGTGAGACCATCAGTGTGCCAGCCATAGGGCAGTGCGCTGTCAGGAGAACCAGGCCAACCATTGTAGATGCCCACAACACCATACCAAACAACTCCGAGGGTGTGGCTCTCCTCCAGGATGTCAAACTCAGACTACCAAGCAGAAAACTCAGCCCACACTTTATAGGGCCCTTAAAAATCACTAGCCAGATTAACCCAGTCACCTACTTCCTGGAGTTACCACCTCACTACTGCATTTCCCCATCATTTCACAGAGGAAGCCTTAACCCAAGTATTGAGTAGACCGGGTTTACAGACACTTCTGGGTTCTAGCATTTCTAACCATGCGTTTCCCTACTTTGTGTACTTTTGGTTTGGTGTGATCTGTGATTAAATTATTCGTGTTTTTTTATCTCTGCCTGCTTATTTACCACTGCATTTTGGATTATGTTTTCACTTTGACTGCCTTGGAATATTGTTTATTATGAAATTTTCATCCGCCACCTGGTGCCGGCTCTTCATTACACCAGTAGGAAAAACACTTTTGTTTGTTCTGTTTCATAAGTTAGGAAACCATATGAATGTCTTGAACAAATATGTACATCCAAATATGTTGAGCAAAAAAACATTACATGACAGTGAGGTTAAAAATTATTGCTGTTTCTATTCTTACTGTTTTTGTGCAGCTCTTTCCTGCAGGTGTCTTCTCTTCTGCCCTGACTTCAATTCTTCCCTTGAATATGTTCCTTACTGAGTTTCCTTACTGACTTCCCAGCTCCAACTGGTCCCTGAAGCAGTATTCGGAACTGGCTGATGTCTCGGTGGTTAAGTTGGAATAGACTCATCTCAGATTTCAGGGTGCTTGGGCTGTTTAGGACAAACAAGTTGAGAGTTCAAACTGAAATACAGGGAAATATAACTTTTTATTCGGCCTCTTTTGGGCCTCTTGTTATTGTTTTGGTGTTTTTTGTTTGACTAATTAAAAATTTTATATAAATATATACAGCTCTGGAAAAAGCTGAGCTGTTTGCTTTTTTTCAAAAAGAGTGGTATAAAGTTCCCCAACAGCAGTGTGAGAAACTGGTGGAGATCATGGAGCCAAAACTCATGCAGATCGGGGTTATTCCACCAAATACTGATCTCTTAATGTTATTTAGCCAAAGCATTAACACAATCTGTTTACAAATTATTTGCATTTTGCTTTATTTGAGTTATTAAACTTATTATGCAAATACTGCATGATCTCGGGTTATTTTGATGTGTTGTCATTTCCTTTAAATATACACTCTAAATAACAATAGTTATATTTTGAATTTAGGAGAAATATTGTCAGCAGTTCACAGAAAATGAAACAAAACTCTTCATCTGACCAATACATGACCCTGGAAGAAAAAAACATAAGAAACTCATTATTTTGCAGTGGGCTCTTATTTTTTCCAGAGCTGTATATATGTATGTACAGCGGGTAAAATACGTATTGAACACGTCACCATTTTGACGTGAACACGTCACCACCTCTTTTTCTCAGTAAGTATATTTCTAAAGGTGAGAATGACAGGAAATTAACAACCCATGTAATCCACACATGCTAAGAAATCAAACCATATCAAAACATAGATGTCCATAAATTAAGTTATATGTAATAATGTGAAATGACACAGTGAAAAAGTATTGAACAACTGAAGATGTGGAAAAAGGCATGGAAAGTCAAGACACCAGCTGAAATCATTCAGTAATTAGAAAGCAATCCTGCCTCATGTCAGTGCAAATTAATATCAGCTGGTTCAGGTCCCAACTGATGGCCTGTAAAAAGGTGTCTCATCACCAAGGTGTTGCACAAGAAACTTCTCATGATGGATAAACGCAAAGAGCTTGCTTAAGACCAAGAAAATTGTTTGTAGTGACCTAGAGTCATGCCGCCTCATTCTTTACTGGTTTTAGTAATGGATTTAATGCTTCCTCCCTGACTTGGTTAAGATCTCTAATAAACTTTGGGCCTTCCAGGAAGGTTGACCTCACATAACATTTAAATTACACACAGGTAAGGGCTAATGGTTACTAATGATGTGATGCTGACTTTAACTAATGTAGGGGCTTCACAACCACGTGGATGATGTATGCTATCACAACTTTTTATTCTTTGTATATTCTTGCAAACTACACATTTCTGCTATTTTGTGTAGATTTAAGCAAACAAAACATTGCTCAATCAATTACTCATTTCCAGTCTATGTTCCTCCATGGTTCCTTGAAGTCTGTATATTAAAAAAATTTTTAAATGGATTTCTTTTTAATATTTTAGTTTAATTTAGCATATCTGTTAAATTGTTACAAAAAGTGATCTAACCTTTTTTGCAGTTTCTTGTTTTAAGTTGCTTTATATAATTTACTTTATATAATAATAATTAATAATAATAGTAAATCATAATTATAAATGTTACTTTGAAAGGTATTTATTCTTAGACTAGACGTTATGTGAAGTCATGGTGGGAGGTCTTATGGTTGTTCTTGGTATTTTACTAAAACTGAGCTCAGAATGATTACGAATAAATTGATACGCATAAACACACACACCTACATGTCTAACGTCATTCACGTAATCATTGGCCCAGTTAATGATTTGCTTCATTGCATGAAAAATAAGGATGTCCGATTCAGGTTGAAACCCCATTTGAGTTGAGGTACTTTCTAAAAATGCAATAAAAACTAAAATCTATAACCCATACTTGCTTTCAAAGACTAAACTGTTATTTTTTTTTTGAGTGTGTTGCAGGCAACAATATCTAATTTTGTGTATATTTCACATTTCATTTGTCAGTGTTTTCAGATTAAAGACACTTATGATGATAAAAACCGATGCACTAAAACACATTAAATTCCTAAATTATCTTTTGTGGTGAATTCAGATTGCTAACGGGTTTTATTGGGAAAAATTTAAACACGTTTCAATTGTACATGTTTTTAATCTAACTCTTGTCATTAGTAAAAAAAAAAAAAATAATAAAAGAACACCGTCCTTCACCTATGTGTTTTTTTTTAATCTTATCCTAAATAACAATTATTTAGTCCTCACCAAGTTTTTTAAGCAAATGGATCAACACACAAACCATATCATCAGCCATGACCTCAGAGAAGCAACTGTTGCTTCTTGTAAATCTGGGATACGCTAAAATGCCATTACCAAACAATTTGAAATTTTGTGTTCTACAGGGACAGTTTACAAACGGTGAGACTTCAAGATAGTTGCAAATCTTTCCAGGGATGGCCATCTCAGCAAACTCAGACTGAGGTCAGATTGTTTAATGTTCAGAGACATAAAGAAAATCCAACAAGTTACATAATGTGAGCTACAGGACTTTATAAGCATAAATGTTTATGTTCATGAAAGCACAATCAGACAAAGTCCAAACAAGTATGGCTTTCAGGGAATGGTAACTACAAAAAATCTCTTCCCTTTGAAAGCAATATGGAGCCAGTCTTGGGTTTGCAAAATTGCATCTGAACAAATCACAAAGGTTCTGAAACTATATTCTTTGGACTGTGGAGACCAAGGTGGAGATGAGACAAATGTGAAGCCATCTGTTCAGCAGCTATAGCTGGGCCAAAACAGGATACTGATCCCAAACACACCACCAAATAAATGCCTGAATGTCTAAAGAAGAAATAGGATGGCAGACGTCAACACCATTATGCTGTGATAAGATCTTAAAAAGAGCAGCGCATAAATGAATCTCCTTAAACATCAATGAACTGAAGCAATATTTCAAAGAGGAGTGGGACATAATTTCTTTAAAATGATGTGAGAGAAACTCCTTCAGAAAACATCCATTTCACTTGCTGAAGAAAATGTAATAAAGAAAATGTAAGAAAAATCAAATATTAATACCAGTATTGAAAAAACAAAAGCTTGATTGTAATATTTGGGATATACATTTACATATGAATTATGCTAATTTATATAACAGCACTGCTGAATTCTCAGTTCTGGTTGGTCAAGAGGTGAATAATTTCCACCACAGCATCTCATAACTGATAGAGATGAATTAACACTGATATGATTTCATTCTTTGCATTTTGAAAATATATTTTTTTCTCTGTACATTAAACAGAACATTTTATTTACTTACTCCCAATTTACTGTCCTCTAGGCATGATCAAACTCTGCAAAACATTGACCCAGAATTTATTTCAAGACACTGTGCCAAAAGTCTCCATGCTGTATATAGGGGACATGAAAGCTTTTTTAGCAAAATGTAAGTCTGTTTACAGAACATCATCTACATGATGGCCATTTCTAAATATGAAAAAAGCATTTTGCTAAAAACTGCTAATTTCCCGGTGTATAGAGACTTATAGGATTTTTGTATTATTTTTCAATTTAATACATTTCTGTGCAAACATTGCATGCTATTACATTTATTATAAACACACACACAAAATATAATAAAGCAGTTTTGTGAATGGCGATGGATTTGGTAAGAAATAAAAGGTTATGGGCAGCACTTTATTTTTAAATTACACAATGATGGTTATTTCTTATCCACATATTAGATTAATATTGCCTGTCATAGAAGCATATACATTTTAAAGAACAGGCTAACCTGAAAATTCTCTTCTTTCCATTTTGTTTTTTTGTTTTTTTTTGTGAGTAAGTGCTTCAGGGTGTCACTTGCTTGGAGTGACTTGTGACAAGCTGCTAAAAGAAAATGAATGACATTAAGCAAACAAGACCAGATGAAGCCATACAGTAACCATTTATTTGAAGCGTACCTTCTGTGACTTTATAACAAACCTTTTCCTTTAATTTCACTACACGGCCTATCAGAAAAAAATAATGACGGGAATTTTAATCAGATTTTGCTAATTAATAATTAGCATGAAGGGTCTTTACCAACCTCTCTGTCTCAAACACTGTTTATTTTTCTTTTTTATTGATAGTGTTCTAATAGTCCAGGTGTTTTACCATTAAGCGTCCTTTCAAATGTGTCCTTGTGGCTATTATGCCTTAGAGATCTATTGTAAACAAATTTATAAAAAACAAACAAACAAAACCTAGCACAGGTCAAAGTACAGGCTTACAGAGTGATATTAAGGCACAGTCATAAATGATAAAATGATGGTATGATTCTAAGCACAGTATTAAAATTGGAAACAAAGAACAGGAAACATGGTCCAGAAACACACACAATGAACAGACTTACTACAAATAATATATAAACGTCTTACCTAATGAAGATACCTTGAATACAGAAAAGGTTATTTAATATTTCTCCTCAGGAGATTATTACATAACAAATTAAAAACCACTAAGTATACAGTGGAGATCAAAATTAAGAACAATTTATAAACCCTTGATTTTTCCTGAAATATTTTTAATCTTTATCGCTCAAAATTTGAAGGAATATTAGCTATACAGTACCACACTTCTATGACCATGCATTACATAATAACCAAAGAAGAAGCCTTTATTTGTCACATATACATTACAGCACAGTGAAATTCTTTCTTCACATATTCCAACTTTGGAAGCTGGGGTCAGAGTGCAGGGTCACACATGATACAGAATCCCTGGGGCAGTGACGGTTAGGGGCCTTGCTTAGGGACCAGAGCCTTAGCCACTTGTGTCACCAATGACCAAAGCACTTCAACAAAAACCTTCATAGTGTGAAAAACACAGCAATCAAAATTAGAGAAATGTAGCCACTTTAACATCAAAGTTGTTTGTGAGCTTTTGCTGTCAAAAATGTGTAGGAAGTGTAGAGGCCCTTGATTTGAATGACTTCAGCACGTCTGTGGCTACAGTACATCACTAGCTTCTCACACTGCTCTGGTGTGATCTTGGTCTGCTCTTCTTCTAGTCTTTTTAAATATGGTTATTTTCTTACCACATAATTTTCTGGCACATGACCCATTAGTGCATTCATGAAATCTTGGGGGTGATTTCCATCGTTATCCCCACTCGGGATAAAAACATAACCTTCTGTTCTGTAACTGTAGTGGGTTTCTCAGCAATAACTTTGTTGTGAATAATTTTCCAGAGATTTTCAGTCAGGTTTAGGTCAGTACTCTGATGCACATGTTGTTGAAGGAGGATCTGATAAACAGTTGCATTCACCTTTCACTGACTTCTTTCAGTCAGTTGACAGACTATAGTTCTTAATTACTTTAAATTTAACTTCATCTAAATTGAAATGTAACTTTATTCCATATACTTTTTGTTGCCTAATTCTTGCAGTATATGAAATGAAACAAAGGAATAATAATAATAATAATAATAATAATAATAATAATTGAACAGGTTTCCATTTTAGGTAAACAGTGATGGGACAAGACAAAGTTAGTTAGTTAAGCCTTCTACATAATCACTGGCGAAGTTGAGGATTTGCCGGAGAGCCAACAGAACCAGAATATCAGTGTCATTATTGGTGGCAGACTCTTCATGGTAGTTCTTTCCAGGAAAGATGCAGGTCATGGGGATTCCTAGTGCCCTACTGCATTGGAGCATCTGAATTTAAAAAAATTAAGAAAAGGAGGGGGAAAAGGATTACATCTTATCATTTAAATTCTTCATGAAGTTCATACAGAGTGAAATGTAACATCTGAGTAACCCTACAAATGAAATACTGAGGATAGATTAACTGATGAACTGTCAATAGTTTGCTGTCAATCAGAGAATCAATAAATATTTTAGATATTTAGCAAGATAAAAAACTAAACCCTAACTAACCCCCTTGAACCATTTTCCTGTTATAAGGCTCTTATTCTCTCATTCCACTGACTCTTGATTTCTGACCAGAGACACCTGCAATAGACATTCTGATTGAATTACTGTTTCTCTCTCTCTCTCTCTCTCTCTAAAAAAAACATGTGTACTTAGCTTTAAATAATCTATATATAAATACGAACATCTTGGATGACACAGTTACCACCAAGGGTATTCAGCACTGAAAAACAAACTCTTATTTATGTAATAAAGCAGACAAATATGTGACAAACCTTATCCTTAATTTTCTTGCTAATGTAGACATTTCTCAAATTTTGCTGAACCAGTGGACAGCACTCATCAGTATGTGTCAGGATAAGGATTTGAGGGATACCTGTCACCCAGACAGAACGAGAGTCATTTTTTTTTACAGCTACCAAGAATTATTGCTAAACATTCAAATTTTAATCTAGCTGATTCTTTTGTTTTTGCTACACACTGAAGACATTTGCATTTGAGATCAGGTTTTGTTTTCTGATATTTACTTATCTTGATGTGTGCAACAACTTGGTTAATGGCATTTTTTGATTGAAAGATTTTTGGCTATTTTTCTACTTTTGACTATTGATCAAAATAATGAAACACATGACCGACGAGTTTCTTGTGGCTCAGATGTATCAGATAGATACTGTATGTTAGACTGATTGTTTAAACATGTAATAGTTCTGAATGTCTGCTTTCGGGTTTGTGTGAGGATAAACCTAAATGACGATCAAAAAGCTGTCTGTGAAAGCAATGTAAGTCATTGTAAAGTTGAGAAAAGACAGAAAATTATCCGAGCCATCGCACAAACATTAGTCAGAGCCAATAGAACAATTTGGAGTGTCTTGAAAAAGAAAGAGCCTGACATGGAGCAAATTAGTCAAGAAAAAACAACAGCAGTTGATGGCAGAAACAGTTATGAGAACTGTAGGAAAAAACAACACAAAAACAACAGTCAATATCATCACCAACATCCTCCACAGGGCAAGGTGATGCTCTCACAATCCACTGTTTGTTATAAGATAAGAAACCTAGAGGCAAGATTCAAATGATCCAAAACACATTGCTGATTCAACAAAGGACAGTGGGAATCAGTGGGAAACCCAAATGAGCATTATTTCACGTCCTGAAGAGAAGTCTGAAGGGAGAAACACCCCAGAACAAAAAATAGCTTAAAGAAGCTGAAACAAGCTTGAAAAAGAATCACAAAAGGGGAATGCAGCAATTGAGTCACAGGCTTGATGCAGCTACTGCAAGGAAGAGATATGCAACCAAATATGAAATTATATTTACATTATCATTACATTTTATTACACTACATTATTATAACATTTATCAAAAAATATCAAATATTTTCTTTACTTTCCTGATTTAAAAGACAATGGATTGCACAATGATTAATAGTAATGCTGACAGTTTTACACGCATTACTCACCACGGTGACTGGCCTTTTCCCTAGCAATTTTCATGCTTCTGATGACTGTCTCATGCATTTGAGAGACGGTTTGTGCAGACATATTGCTCACCAGACAGTGGACATTATCTTTCAGAGTGGGGCAGCGAATGTACCCTGACTGACCATCTTTCAAAGGATTAAACTGAAAAAAAAAAAGATTTTCTTTGACATCCAGGAATATGAAATGTGCACTTGTATTAACTAAAACATTAATTTACCACATAGTTCTCTGTCACATGGCCCAGCATAGCATTAATGATGTCATCGGCGTGGATTCCTGGTATCCCCTCTTCTTGCAGATAAATACCAGATAAATGGTAAGGTGCCATTTCTTCCATCCCTGATTTTGTAGCTTTTGTACTACAAAGACATCACAAATAGAATATTTTAACACAATCTTAAAAATTCTCTCTATTTGGAGTCTGGTCACTTATTTATTCCACCCCTATTCCAGGACACCACCATTGCCAGGAAAGTTCTACCTATTTCCACATTCAAAGGCACTAATACCATCTCTAATATCTAATATCTAATATCTAATACCATAACCTAACATCTACTGAAACACAGTATAAATTACTTTAATTAAACAACGAACAATAGACATAACCGTTTTCCATAGTGCCAAAATACACAAATCTCAGTCTTCTTACTGCTTTGGTATGCCTCAGAAAAACATGGTTTAACCGGGTTCCGGTCTCACTGAGCCACCAACTCGACCACGCCGACAAAAAACAAACAAACAATTAAGCAGTAAAACAAAACAGGAGACAATGTGCATGTATGATATATATATATGGGTATAATAACAGACGTAACATATGGTATGCGTATAAACATCGCAGCGCTATTGGGATAGCGTGTGTACCCGCTATTCCAAGATTGTCTTCAACAGGTACAGTACTGATGGCTAACCGATGTACATTTGTGTGTGTATGCCTGTGCCAGTGAGAGGTCAATCACATTTTCACATGCATAGACTTATTTGGTAAACAATTGTGAAATTTGGCACACTGATTGAAGACGGTCTAAGGAATACTCTGACCAAATTTGGGCCAAGTGCTGCTAACTCTCTAGAAAAATCCAAATTTGTGTTTATTTGGAAGGACATCTATGGTCATAGCATTTAAAAATGTGTGTCCAAAATCTTATTCCATCCTGGTTTCCAACAACTTTTAACATTATTTGAAGAGTTTGAGGTAAATTTATGGTTCTTTTTTCCTATAATTCTTTGGATTATGCTGAAATGAACACAGACCAAAATTTGAAATTCAAGTGAACTTCCTGTCAACCATCCTAGGTTTTACATATGTATTTGCACAAAACATATATAGTATTTGTGTGTGTGTGTGTGTGTGTGTGTGTGTGTGTGTAGTAATATACTGCCTGGCCAAAAAACACACCACCTGCAACTAACTAAGCAAACATTAAATACTCATTCATTGTTTAAATACTGCAATGATTAATAGATTTCAGCTGGCAACAAGTTATTTAACCCTAACTCGCACAGTGAGTAGCTTCTTATTTCTTAAACAATCATGTCAAAAGACATATCCTGTGGTTGTGGAAAAGATGTTACTCTTACAGAAGGGTCAAATTATTGGCCTGCATCAAGCAATAAACAACTAAAGAGATTGATGAAACTACTAAACTTGTGTTAAGAACTGTCCATTGCATTATTATAACCTAGAAATTATAAATTATTGTGATTGAAGATCACTCAAATGATTAGTGAAATTAACAAACAGTAGAACTGTCTGTTTAATATTGAAAGCAATAGATTTTGGGAGGGGGATTGGGACTTATCAGCTGTGTATCCTTAAGAAAACCACTTATCAGTGAGGCTAATCTGAATAAAAACACTTCAGTTTGCTGGAGAGCATAAAGATTGAAGTATGGAGCAATGGAAACAGGTCATGTGGTCTGATGATCCCAGATTTACCAAGTTCCAGAATGATGGGCACATCAACATAAGAAGATTCCACTGCTCAGAACATTCGGCATCATTATGTGCCAAAAAAGGCACAGGTCTGCTGACTACCTAAATATACTGAATGTTTTACTGTCAATGGATTTTTTCTTCCCTGATGCTATGGGCATGTCACAAGATATGACAATGCCAGGATTCATTGGGCTCGAATTGTTCAGGGGGCACAACACATTATTTTCTCACATGGATTGGCCAACACAGAGTCAAGACCTTAACATCATTGAGAATCTTTGATAAAGAACACTTTATGCAGCAGTCCAACTTTCCCATCATCAATACAGGATCTTGGCAAGAAATATAGACAGAAATAAATTTTGTGACATTGTGTAAGTTTGTTAAAACAGTGCCACGGCGAGTGTGTGCTACAGTCAAAGCAAAAGGTGGTTCAATTAAATATTATAGTGTATTAGAGACTCTAATAGTGCATTCACTAATAGTATTACACAATGTAACGTGATTTTTGTTCCCTGGTAGTGAATGACATTTTCCAATTACTCTTGATGGAAAATGATTAAAAAAAACAATAGCCAGTAAGCCCCTTGAAGTTTGGGTTTGGGCTTTTAAGAGAATGAAAACCTCAAAATGAGCCCATTTTACTAAAGAGAACTGCTCATAACTAACCCAAACTTTCATGGCTAAGATGGTTTTTTTCTCTTTATTTGGGTTACAAAGAATGGGGAAATAACACCTATTTCCCAGGAACAAGAAAAAGTAAAAAATTTGTTACATAGTGTAACACTAAACTAGCTTCACATAAAGAAAATATTAAGATAAAAGATGATCTGTTCAGTTGAACCAATATAACTAAAATAAAACTGTATTTACTTGTTTTGTATGAGTCAGGGTTGAACCTGCCGCTGCCCCGGCTCTGGTCATTACACGGTGTTCAAAGACACTGTTAACTGAATTGATAAAACTGGATTTTCCAGCACCAACTGCTCCATGAAGAAGGATTCGAAGATGGGTGATCTCTGGATGATGGATTTTAAATTCTCCCAGATTTGATCTTTCCCACTAGCACAAGAAAGAAGGCACATGCCACACAGTCAGAGATTAGCATGACTATGCAGCAAACGCCTTATTTCTATAAAAGTGTTACTTACTCCCAGTGTATGTGCCTCCATTCATTGTCACATTTTGGTTTAGAAGGGGGCTGTTCTGAAAAAGATAATGTTGTAAAATAACTATATAGATTTCTACATTCACCCCTCCTAACCTAATCCCTGTTTCAACATCCAGATGTACCACAAAGTCTCATGGTGACCCTGCAATATATCACTGTAAAATTGCTGGCATTCTTTTTTACTTCTTCTTCCAAACTGCTCACAGAAGATGGTTACTTATGTACTCACCTTGAGAAGGTGGAAGACTGGAATTTGAATTTGAATATCCAGAAAGAAATCTTAGAATCCAAGACATGTCTTGTTCTCCTGGCCAAATCGCCCTGATGATTTCATGTTGTAAAAAATAAATAGTTAATAGATTGAGCAGATCCATTTTAGCTAACTGATCTGGAGCTTAATTTACTTGAATTTAACCTTAAAATAATGGAATGTAAAAATTTATGTTTATCTAAGCATAGGCTGTGCAGTCTATAAATAATTTCCGAAAAGGTTTTTTTTTTTATTCTAAATGGCAAACATCTCGGTGCACTTCATATGTAGTCTATGACAAATTAGTTTGCACCAGACCAATATTTCTGGGGAACCAAGAACGGGGAAAGTCTAGCACAAAGAAGAGAACATATATTTTGACACTAGCTGTAACTACAATATGCCAAGTTAAAACTGATCTTCAAATACACTGAAATTATGCCACTATTAAACAAACAAAAGCGACAGTTAGAGTGACAATTTAGCATCAAGATATTGAATACCAAGCCCAGCTGGGCAACATTGCTCCTGTCTGTTAGGTTATCCATGGCAAAAGTTTTATCCATGGCACCTCTTTTCAGTCTGTTCAAAATATGATTTCATGATATCAATACCAAACAATAGAAGGATATGTGTGTGAGAAATGGGAAAAGATTTTATACTCACCAGGTGAAGCTAATTGTTTTCTTTGCCTAAATGTGATTTCTTTTCCTGACAATGTGAATGTTTGTGCTTGTATGTATCCTGGTAACACCCAAATGAGCTGTTTGCCTTCCTTCAGCCATTGTAATATTGTTCCACTGAAATACAACACACAGATTAAACTGAAAGTTATATTAAGCAAACTGCTGAGTCAGGGTTACAAAATTTCTGTGTGCATTATGAAGGACCTACCTTATCTTTGACCTATGTAGTTCCCTACTGTATATTGTAAAATTTGTTTGTAAGTTATTATTATTTTTAATAAGATATATTATTATTATTATTAATAATAAGATATAGATGGGAGATGTATTTGTAGTAACATTAACATGTTCTTGTATTTAAAATCAGTGTTTTGCAGGAAAAAAGAAAAAACTAAGGAAGTGTTGCTCAAATTGCTGAAGAAGTTCATGCTAGTTCTGATAGAAAGATGTCAGAATACACAATGCATTACATTTTGTTGCATATGAGGCTGCATAGCTGCAGACCAGTCAGAGTGCCCCTGTGCAACAACAGTGGGCATCAGAACTGGACCACGGAGAAATAAAAGAAGGTGGCCTGGTCTGATGAATCACATTTTCTTGTACATCATGTAGATGACTGGGTGCATGTGCATCACTTTCCTGGGGAACACATGGAACCTCTCAACTTACAGGATTTAAAGGATCTGCTGCTACCATGTTGGTGCCAGATACAGTACCACAGCACACCTTCAGTGATCTAGTGGAGTCCATGCCCTGAAGGGTCAGGGCTGTTTTGGCAGCAAAAGGGGGACCAACACAATATTAGGCAGGTGGTAATAATGTTATGCCTGATCAGTGTGTGTAAATATATATATATATTTACATGTTTAGAATAATCTATCTAATCTATCAGTCATATTTTTTTTTCTGTCTGATGATTGATCCTGCCAATCAAATTTCATGCATCAAATAACAGCTACATTATTTGTTTCCCATGAGGAGATTGAATCAGGTGATAAGGATTGTGTAATCTTGCCTCACACGTCACTTTCAGGCATTTATTATTAGTTATTATTATTATTAATATTGAATTTTTAACTCTTCACCCGTGATCATGCCCAAACTAAGAAATAACTAAGAAATTCTGAAGTCTTTTACATAGATTTAATTTATTTCTGGGTGATCCAGGAACTGTTACAATTGTTACAGGAACTGTCTGGTTTCATGTTAAGATGTTCATCAAGAATGTCTTGGAAACAAAAGGTGGCAAACTAAACACAAATACTAATCCAAATACTTAAAAAAAAAAAAAAAATTGGGGATAATTGTTTTCTCTAAATTTATTTTACAAATTATTATTAGAAACATTGATATGAATTTATCAGACACCACACTTAAATGAAGAGTATATGCTCACAATGCTGTCACAAAGTTTTCAAGTGAAACAGAATGCCTCAACTTGTTAAAATTGCTGTGAACAAGGATGTTATGACTGACATGTCTAGCTAATGTTACCTTTTGCCTGCTAGATGTATTCAATTCAGTTCAATTCAAGAAGGTTTACTGTCATTTCAACCACATATAGCTGACACAGTACTAAGTGAAATGAAACAACGTTTCTCCAGGACCTGGTGCTACATAAACATACAACATGGAGTTTAAACGCAAAAAAAACAACACAGAGCTAGGACAGAAGTTTGTCTTAGCCACATAAAGTGTACAGTGTGCAGCTAGGTGCAAACAGAGCAGAGACAAGACAGTGCAAAAACAATAAATACAAGAATGACAACACAAAAACACAGGACACTTAGTGCCGAAAAAAGAAAAGAACGTGTAATGGAATGTACAGTGAGGGAAAAAATGATTTGATCCCCTCCTGATTTTGTACATTTGCCCACTGACAAAGAAATGATCAGTCTGTAATTTTAATGGTAGGTTTATCTGAACAGTGAGAGACAGAATAACAACAAAAAAATCCAGAAAAACACATTTCAAAAAAGTTCTACATTGATTTGCATTTTATTGAGTGAAATAAGTATTTGACCCCTTTGCAAAACATGACTTAGTACTTGGTGGCAAACCCTTGTTGGCAATCACAGACATCAGACATTTCTTGTAGTTGGCCACCAGGTTTGCACACATCTCACATCTCAAGGAATTTGGGCCCACTCCTCTTTACAGATCCTCTCCAAGTCATTAAGGTTTTGTGGCTGACCCTTCAGCTCCCTCCACAGATTTTCTATGGGATTAAGGTCTGGAGACTGGCTAGGCCACTACAGGACCTTAATGTGCTTCTTTTTGAACCACTCCTTTGTTGCCTTGGCCGTGTGTTTAGGCTGGAATATCCATCCACGACCCATTTCCAATGCCCTGGCTGAGGGAAGGAGGTTCTCACTCAAGATTTGACGGTACATGGCCCCGTCCATCGTCCCTTTGATGTGGTGTAGTTGTCCTGTCACCTTAGCAGAAAAACACCCCAAAAGCATAATGTTTCCACCTCCATATTTGTCGGTGGGGATGGTCTTCTTGGAGTCATAGGCAGCATTCCTCCTCCTCCAAACATGGCGAGTTGAGCTGATGCCAAAGAGCTGGATTTTGGTCTCATTTGACCACAACACTTTCACCCAGTTCTCCTCTGAATCATACAGATGTTCACTGGCAAACTTCAGATGGTCCTGTACATGTGCTTTCTTTAGCAGGGGGACCTTGCGGGTGCTACTGGATTTCAGTTTTAAATGGCATAGTGTGTTACCAATTGTTTTCTTGGTGACTATGGTCCCAGCTGCCTTGAGATCATTGACAAAATCCTCCAGTGTAATTCTGGGCTGATTCCTCACCGTTCTCATGATCATTGAAACTCCATGAGGTGAGATCTTGCATGGAGCCCCAGACCGAGGAAGATTTACAGTCCTTTTGTGTTTCTTCCATTTGGGAATAATCGCACCAACTGTTGTCACCTTCTCATCAAGCTGCTTGGCGATGGTCTTGTAGCTCATTCCAGCCTTGTCTAGGTCTACAATCTTGTCCCTGACATCCATGGACAGCTCTTTCAACCACATATAGCTGATGCAGTACATAGTGAAATGAAACAATGTTTCTCCAGGACCTGGTGCTACATAAACATACAATATAAATTTCAAACACAAAAAACAACACAGAGCTAGGACCAAGGTTGTTGTCCAAGCCACATAAAGTGCAAAGTGTGCAACTAGGTGCTAACAGTGCAAAGACAATACAGTGCAAAACCAGTAGGTACAAAAAGACAACACAAAAACACAGGACACTTAGTGCCAAAAGAAAAAAGAACATGTGTAATGAAATGTAAATGAAATGGAATAAAAATGAATTGATGTACAGAGTAGCAGCGGTTGAGGTAGTACAAATTGAAATAGGCATAGACATAAATATAAACATAGCAGCGTAATGAAATAATAACAGGGTTGAGGTAGTGCAATAAATAGTGAACAATATAAGTTATGTGCGTGTGTCCACACAGGTGAAAGAGAGTGTGTGTGTGTGTGTGTGAGAGAGAGACAAAGTTTTGTACAGTTCAGTTCTCTTTAGTCTTGTACAGTTCTGGGTGTATGTGAGTGTGTGTGTGAGAGAGAGAGAGTGTAGAACAGTTCAGTCCTGGGTGTTGAGGAGCCTGAGGGCTTGAGGAAAGAAACTATTACACAGTCTGGTTGTGAGGCCCGAATGCTCCGGTACCTCTTTGCAGATGGCAGGAGGGTGAAGAGTGTGTGTGAGGGGTGTGTGGGGTGTGTAAGAGTGTGTGTGAGGGGTGTGTGGGGTGTGTAAGAGTGTGTGTGGGGTGTGTAAGAGTGTGTGTGAGGGGTGTGTGGGGTGTGTAAGAGTGTGTGTGAGGGGTGTGTGGGGTGTGTAAGAGTGTGTGTGAGGGGTGTGTGGGGTCAGCCACAATGCTGTTAGCTTTGCGGATGCAGTGTGCAGTGTAAATGTCTGTGATAAAGGGGAGAGAGACTCTGATGATCTTCTCAGCTGTCCTCACTGTCCCCTGAAGGGTCTTGTGATCTGAGACGGTGCAGTTCCCAAACCAGGCAGTGATGCAGCTGCTCAGGACGCTCTCCATGGTCCCTCTGTAGAACACAGTCAGGATGGGGGAAGGGAGATGGGCTTTCCTCAGCCTCCTCAGGAAGTAGAGGCGCTGCTGGGCTTTCTTGGTGATGGAGCTGGTGTTGAGTGACCAGGTGAAGTTCTCCGCCAGATGGACACCAAGGAATTTGGTGCTCTTAATGATCTCCACCGAGGATCCAGAGAATGGCCACTCTGTGCTCTCCTGAAATCAACAATCATCTCTTTAGTCTTGTCGACATTCAGGGTGAGGTTGTTGGCTCTACACCAGGCTGTTAGCTGCTGCACCTCCTCTCTGTATGCTGACTCGTCGTTCTTGCTGATGAGACCCACCACGGTCGTGTCACTGTTGAACTTAATGATGTTAATGATCACAAACCTTACTCGTGAATACTAGAACTAGTGAATACACTAGAATACTAGTGTTGGTGAAGCAGTAAGCATGACACTTTGTCTAAAAAAACTGAGCTGCTTCACCACCAACGGCTGGTACAGAGACAGAAGACACTCTCTTTTTCTATCACCTGTGAATAAGATATTTCAACTTTGGCAAGGTCTCGGCCCTCACCTTAGCCATGGACTGGGACTTGGTGGGGATTTTTATTCTAGCCTTTGCACTCTCTGCACTAAAGCTTCCAAGCATCCTAGAAGGCTTCCCTAGGTTAGTCTGGTAAATTTGGGCCAGTGATTACCACTGTGGTGATCAGTAGACAACTATGCCTATATCTTCACAAAAGTATGTAAAATACATGACTTCAAGTAGGATTCTCTTTTGTCCCCTGGGGAAAAACTCTGTGAGACCCAAAGCCTGGGACCCCACCTGTTGTAAACATAACAGCCAAATTTAACCTAAATATCTGCAAACATTCATGAACATTCTCACAAATGCAATATAAATGTAATGAATCAACTACTGAAGGTGTGCTAGAATCCATTTGCTTTAAAAAAAAATCCAGGGCAAACAATCCACACGTAAATCAGGATGTCATCAACAGTGTACAGGCATAAATCAAAGAACCAAAAGACAGTCTGATAGCAAACAAATACAACACAGAGATACAACATACTCCAAAAGACAGAGAAATGATCAGACACATGAAACAGGACAGGCTTGGTATGCAAGAAAACTGATTTGCAATATTGCTTATGTGAACATGTATTAAATAGAAAGTGAACTTTAGTGCAGAAAGTAGAATCAGAATTTATGTGATGGCTCCCTGCTCTTAGAGGTGCTGGCAACAAAGATTTGGACACCGAATCCCCCATTACTCTTCAATCAATTCTACTGTTGTGAAAAAACAAAAGATAGTTAATGTGTTTATTTACAAAATAAGAGCAGAATTCAACAGTCCCTGTATGATTAGGCTTTTCATTTATAACATCTCAGTAACTATATATTACAGTAAATACATTTCTAGTGCACAATGCATTAGACGTAAGTAATGTATTCAGCCACTGTAAAATGTTTTAAGACTTTTTAAGGAATTTTTAATGTACTCAGTTTATAATTGCATTATAAGTTTACAATTATCCTTGTGCTCCCCCACCTTCCATTTGAGGATGCCCCACAGATGCTCAATAGGGTTTAGGTCTGGAGACATGCTTGGCCAGTCCATCACCTTTACCCTCAGCTTCTTTAGCAAGGCAGTGGTCGATTTGGAGGTGTGTTTGGGGTCGTTATCATGTTGGAATACTGCCCTGCAGCCCAGTCTCTGAAGGGAGGGGATCATGCTCTGCTTCAGTATGTCACAGTACACGTTGGCATACATGGTTCTCTCAATGAACTGTAGCTCCCCAGTGCCTGCAGCACTCATGCATGCCCAGACCATGACACTCCCACCACCATGCTTGACTGTAGGCAAGACACACTTGTCTTTGTACTCCTCACCTGGTTGCCGCCACACACGCTTGACACCATCTGAACCAAATAAGTTTATCTTGGTCTCATTGGACCACAGGACATGGTTCCAGTAATCCATGTCCTTAGTCTGCTTGTCTTCAGCAAACTGTATGTGGGCTTTCTTGTGCATCATCTTTATTAGAGACTTCCTTCTTGGACGACAGCCATGCAGACCAATTTGACGCAGTGTGCGGCGTATGGTCTGAGCACTGACCGGCTGACCCCCCACCCCTTCAACACTCTGAGACCGCTGAGCACTTGCACTCAACTTCTTTGGTGGACCATGGTGAGGCCTGTTCTGAGTGGAACCTGTCCTGTAAAACCGCTGTATGGTCTTGCCCACCATGCTGCAGCTCAGTTTCAGGGTCTCGGCAATCTTCTTATAGCCTAGGCCATCTTTATGTAGAGCAACAATTCTTTTTTTCAGATCCTCAGAGAGTTCTTTGCCATGAGGTGCCATGTTGAACTTCCAGTGACCAGTATGAGAGAGTGTGAGAGCGATAACACCAAATTTAACACACCTGCTCCCCATTCACACCTGAGACCTCGTAACACTAACGAGTCACATGACGCCGGGGAGGGGAAATGGCTAATTTCACCCAATTTGGACATTTCCACTTAGGGGTGTAGTCACTTTTGTTGCCAACGGTTTAGATTAATTAATGGCTGTGTGTTTTTTTATTGTGAGGGGACAGCAAATTTACACTGTTATACAGGCTGGACACTCACTACTGTACATTGGAGCAGAGTGTCATTTCTTTAGTGTTGTCACATGAAAAGATATAATAAAATATTTACAAAAATGTGAGGGGTGTACTCATTTTTGTGAGATACTGTATTAAACGAGTCTTCAGAGGAAGTATAGGCGATTTTGACCTTTCTTATACAATGCATCAGTGTTTTTGGTCCATTTCAGCTTGTTGTCTTTGTGGACACCCAGATACTTATAGTATCACCCATGATACTGATTGGATTTGGGCGAGTCCTGTGCTTCCTAAAATACTAGCTTTTTTTTGTCTTTGAGACATTGAGTTGCAGGTGACTTCATCCGCACCACGAAATACTTTTTGATATACTTTTTTAAATATGTGGTGATATTATTGAGGGGGGAGGAGGGAGTATTGCATGGAGGAAGGGGGGGCTGTTTTACTGGGATTCACGGGAGGAGCTGGGGAGTGGTTGGTCAGAAGTGTCGGAACTCAGAGTCCCTCTCAGAGTGGACACACTACAGGGTGGTCCGGAGTCTTCTCCAGTTACCCCCAATTACTGCTATACACTTGCAAACTAACCATCTCAATAAAATAAAATAAAATAAAATAAAGAAACTTCTTCAGGCTTGGATGAGAAGGAGCAAAGCGTCAGGCTCGGTGCAGTCAAGTGTGCCGGCCTGTAAAAAATCCCCCCAATTTTTCCTGCCAGCCTTACACCTCCTATCGCTTATTTGTCTCATGATTGTTTTGACTTGTTAGCAAACTTTTCTGAGAATTAACATACCCTATAAAAACAACTCCTCCTTCTTTTTATTTTAACTGATGAATGTGTGGATTCCAACCACCGACCTTTAGGTTAGACATAATGCTGTTTATCATATTTGTGAGCTCTGCCCTGTAATAATAAGTGTTAGTATAATTTATTACATTATACATGTTTTCTTACATAACTCTTTTACCTAATAAACTACCTGTTTTACTTTACTCTTCAAGTGTGATAATATATGTTTTATAATGCTATTTTAAACTACTTCTAGTTATATGGTTGACTTTGCCACAGCTGACAATTGTTATTATATTGCTTAAATGAGATTAATACATGTAAAGTAAAATAAGTAAAGATTAAAATTAACTCTGGATTACAGATTAAAATAATCTTACATTTGATTTATCTTAAATGATTAAACTTAAGGATTAAAATTAACTTTTGATTTAATGAATAAAGTAGATTAGGATTAGATTTAGATTAAAACAAGTACATTCTTCAGAAAATTTTCAAAAGAAGCCATATTATCAAACCTGTTAAACAGATTTAAACCACTGGCCATTCAACACCGCTCTCACATTATTTTGAGTGAGTTTACTGTCCAGCTTGCTTCTATAACATTCATTCCCTTCTTTGATTTTTTTTCCAGTCTGAGCTTTTCTCATCTCTTACTTGTCACCATTCCAGAAGACAGCCTTCTTCTTGTTAAGTGATGCTTTGATGTCTTTGGTCACCCAGGGTTTGTTATTTGGGAAGCAGTGTACTGTCAAGGTACACTTGACAAGGTGGGGATTATATTGTCTGTGCAGATATTCAAATTCTAAAAGTCTAATGCTTCTCATTAAGTCACAAAATGTATGTGCTTGTGTCTTTAAGCATGCTGTGATCTGTAATAAGTTTGATTGTTGTGTGCAGGTGAAAAATGTGCTTTTGCCCTACACATTAGATTGGGTATTGTTTTCATTGACTAGTATGGGTTAGTACGGGCCCTCAGGTGGAGAAAATTAAGAGAGAGAGGTGACGGAAAAAGAAAAGACAGAGCAGCTGATTGGCATGATTGAGCGTAGAAATTGCAGAAAATACAGTGAACTAATCAATAACTCATTGTAGGAGTACTTTGAAGAATGTTAAAACATGGATATACACAAGTGTTTATGTAAGAGTTTTCGTGCATATTTTATTTTAGTTAGTGCTGACAGACTGTTAAAAAGGTGTCAGAATACACAGTACATCACAGTTTGTTGCGTATGGTGCTACATAGCTGCAGACCAGTCAGGGTGCCCATGCTGACAGCTGTGCACCACGGAAAGCAGCAATAATGGGCAAATGAGCATCAGAACTGGACCATGGAGCAATGGAAGAAGGTGGCCTGATCTGATGAATCACATTTTCTTCTACATCACCTGGAAGGCCGGGTGCATGTGCGTCAATTAACTGGGGACCACATGGCACCTGGATGCACTATGGGAAGAAAGCAAGCTGACAGAGGCGGTGTCATGCTTTGGGCAATGTTCTGCTGGGAAACCTTGGGTCCTGCCATCCATGTGGATGTTACTTTGACATGTACTACCTACCTAAGCAGTGTTGCAGACCATGTACACCCTTTCATGGAAACAGTATTCCCTGATGGCTGTGGCCTCTTTCACCAGGATAATGCTCCGTGCCACAAAGCAAAAATGATTCAGAAATGGTTTGATAAGCACAACGACGAGACGACTTGGCCTGCAAATTCCCCAGATCTCAATCCATTCAAGCATCTGTGGGTGTGATGGACAAACAAGTCCAATCTATAGAGACTCCACCTTGCAAGTTACAGGACTTAAAGGATCTGCTGCTAACATCTTGGTGCCAGATATCACTGCAGGAATCTAGTGGAGTCCATGTCTCGATGGGTCAGGGCTGTTTTGTCAACAAAAGGGGGACCAACACAGTCATAATGTTATGCCTGGTCAGTATATATATATATATACACTTTGTTTCTAGGCCTGTTTCTAGGCCTGTTTAATCTTGCAAGCACTCAGGAACTGGTTTTTAGACACACTTCCCTTTTGAAAATGTGGTTGTCGAGTTTCCGGTTGCAGTGGTTGCTTTCATCAGTACTTGCTTTCTTCTCATGTGTAATCAAGCTTGAGTGTTAGTGTAGAGTAAGGAGTTTCAAAGAGAAGTGAAGAAATAAAATGAGGACTGCTGTATGCAAAACTTCTAAATCTAAGCTAATGAAAAAACAGAGTACGATCTGTCTTACTGTTGTAGTTGAGTTTGTTAGAAAAAACATAAAGCATGAAGCCTTTCTCCAAGCCAAAACACAGACAGACATATTTATTTATTTATTTGTTTGATTGTTTACAGGTTTTTCAAATTTCACATTTCATAAAAGTTAATACAGAAATAGAAATATATCAACTACTATTAGTACTGAGAACATGATTTAGTGTAGACTGACTAAGAATGATTGTTGCATTGTGATCAGCACCATTTCACATGCTGTGAGGGGATTTCCAGGAACAGCTGTTAGACAGTGGTTTAGCTCTGTGGTTTAGCACTTGCATGAATTCAGAAAACTGCATAACCTCAAGTGTCTTTTATTTTTCTATAGACGATTGTGTGCATGTCCTTAGATATAAATGCACTGCCAAAATACAGTGATCAGGCATAACATTATGATCACCTGCCTAATATTCTGTTGGTCCCCCTTTTGCTGCCAAAACAGCCCTGACCTGTCGAAGCATGGACTCCTCTAGATCCCTGAATGTGTGTGTGCTGTGGTATCTGGCACCAAGATGTTAGCAGCAGATCCTTTAAGTCCTCTAATTGGCGAGGTGGGGCATCCATGGATCAGACTTGTTTGTCCAGCACATCCCACAGATGCTCAATTGGATTGAGATCTGGGGAATTTGGAGGCCGAGTCAACACCTCAAACTCACTGCTGTCCTCATCAACCATTCCTGAACCATTTCTGCTTTGTGGCACGGTGCATTATCTTGCTGAAAGAGGCCACAGCCATCAGGGAATACCATTTCCATGAAAGGGTATTGCATGGTCTGCAACAATGCTTAGGTGCCATGATGAGGAGATCATCAGTGTTATTCAATTCACCTCTCACAGCTCAGAATGTTATGCTTGATCGGTGTACCTGTACCATGCATCTACCTCAAAGTCAGTTAGGTCCTCTAATGCATTCACAACAGTAGTAATTTGAAATTAAATTATTAGAAGCGCTAATTCACTATACAGTAATCCCCCATTTATCACAGGGGTTACAAAAAGCAGCGGACCTTGCAACTGTGCGGGACTAATGCTAGGACATAAAATAAATTAACATTTTACTTTATTTTAATTAACAATTATATATATATTTATTAATAAATTACCTCATTTCAACATAAAAACAATTCACTGTTGACCGACAGGGCGCAGGTGGAAATTGGGGTACGGTTGGTCGAAGAAGTAGAGGAGGGAGGAGAGTGTGTAGACAGAGAGAGAAGAGAAAGGTAAGAGTGTAGGACTGAGAATAGGAACTCTGAATGTTGGTACTATGACAGGGAAAGGTAAAGAGCTGGCTGATGTGATGGAGAGAACAGCAGGTGGATATACTGTGTGTACAGGAGACCAGGTGGAAGGGGAGCAAGGCTCGTAGTATAGGAGCAGGATTCAAGCTGATTTATTATGGGGTGGATAGTAAGAGAAATGGGGTAGGTGTGGTCCTGAAGGAGGAGTTTGTGAGGAATGTTCTGGAGGTGATGAGAGTGTCAGACAGGGTGATGAGTCTGAAGTTAGAGGTTGAAGGGGTGATGTTGAATGTTGTTAGTGGTTATGCCCCACAGGTAGGTTGTGAGTTAGAGGAGAAAGAGAGATTCTGGGGTGAATTAGATGAGGTGATAGAGAGTATTCCCACGGGTGAGAGAGTGGTGATAGGAGCAGATTTTAATAAACATGTTGGTGAGGGGAACACAGGTGATGAGGAGGTGATGGGCAAGTTTGGAGTTAAGGAAAGGAAACTTTGAAGGACAGATAGTAGTGGACTTTGCTAAGAGGATGGACATGGCTGTGGTTAACACTTATTTTCAGAAGATGGAGGAGCATAAAGTGACTTACAAGAGTGGAGGTAGGAGCACACAGGTAGACTACATCCTATGTAGAAGAGGCAATCTGAAAGAGATTAGTGACTGTAAAGTGGTAGCGGGAGAGAGTGTAGCCGGACAGCATAGGATGGTGGTGTGTAGGATGACATTGATGGTCTCTAAGAAGAAGAGGTCAAAGATAGAGATAGAGAAGAAAACCAAGTGGTGGAAGCTGAAAAAGGAGGAATGTTGTGAGGAATTTAGACAGAAGTTGAGTCAGGCTCTGGGTGGTCAGGTAGTACAGCCAGATGACTGGGAAACTACAGCAGAAGTGATCAGGGAGACAGGAAGAAAGGTGCTGGGTGTGTCATCTGGAAGGAGGAAAGAAGATGAGGAGACTTGGTGGTGGAATGAGGAAGTTCAGGATAGTATTCAGAGGAAGAGGTTAACCAAGAAGAAGTGGAACAGGATTGAAGAGAATAGACATGAATACAAGGAGTTACAGCACAGAGTAACCAGGAAGGTGTCAAAGGCCAATCAGAAGACATATGATGAGTTATCCACTAGGTTAGACACTAGAGAAGGAGAGAAGGACTTGTACAGGTTAGCTAGGCAGAGGGATCGAGATGGGAATCCAAGATGGCACCCGTGAGTTCAGCTGCCGTCACGACTGCTCTGACCCTTTTTTCTCAGGCTGAGAGCCCGTGCACACCGCACACCTCTACCTACGCTCCTGCTCACCCAACCTGGAACTACTGGCTATCAAATGTCATCCTTTTTACCTTCCTCAGGAGTTTACATCAATCATAGTCAGCGCCATTTATATTCCACCTCAGGCAGACACGGACACTGCTTTATGCGAGCTGCATGAAGCACTCACACAGCACCAGGATGCCAACCTCAAACGCGCAGCGCCGAACTTTCATCAGCACATCACCTGCCCCACCAGGGGTGAAAGGACACTGGACCACTGTTACACAACAGTCAATGTCAGCTACAAGGCACAATCTCTCCCCCCATTTGGGAAATCCGACAACGCAGCCATCTTCCTCGTGCCAAAATATAAACAAAGGCTCAAGCAAGAAGTTCCAGCTCAAAGGGAGATTGCGCTCTGGACGGACCAATCAGTGGTTGCTCTACAGGATGCACTCGATGACGCAGACTGGGACATGTTCCAGCGCAGCTCTGATGACATCAAAGTGTTTATGGAAGTGTTTGTGGTATTCATCAGGGAAACTAGCGGATAATACTGTACAAAAAACAACCATCAGAACATTTCCCAATCAGAAGCCGTGGGTGGATAAGACCATCTGCGATGCTCTGAGATCTCGCACTGCTGCCTATAACATGGGACTTGCATCGGGTGACATGGATTCATACAAGGCTGCGTCATACAACGTTCAGAAAGCGGTGAAGGAGGCAAAGCAGCGCTATGGGAGGAAACTAGAGTCACAGCTCCAACAGAGCGTCTCTAGAAGCTTGTGGCAGGGACTAAGGACAATAACTGCACCAACATCCGGTATGACGAATGCGGACATGTCTCTGGCAGATGAACACCTTCTACGCTCACTTTGAGGCTGCAGCAAATGATGCTAATGCTAAAACTAATGCTACAGTTAATGCTAATAGCTGCAGACAGGAAGAGAATGCCAACACCAGAAATGCGTTCATCATCTCTGAGCATGATGTGAGGACAGCCTTCAGGAGAGTGAACACCAGGAAAGCATCAGGACCAGATGGAATCTCAGGTCGAGTCCTCAGAGCCTGCACTGACCAGCTAGCACCTGTGTTCACAGATATATTCAACCTCTCCTTAACCCAGTCGGCAATCCCCACATGCTTCAAAAAGTCCATCATTGTTCCAGTCCTGAAGAAACCCCATCCTGCTTCCCTCAATGACTACCGCCCTGTAGCCTTGACCTCAGTAGTGATGAAGTGCTTTGAGTGGCTGGTCAGAGACTTCATCATCACTTCACTACCTGACACACTGGATCCACTACAGTTTGCTTACCACCTAAACCACTCAACAGATAATGCCATTTCTCACCTCCTTCACACATCACTCACTCATCTGGACACTAGAAAGGGGAATTATGTTAGAATGCTGGTTGCTGACTACAGTTCAGCGTTTAACACTATAATTCCCTCCACACTCACCACCAAGCTGGAGCACCTGGGACTACGCCCATCTCTGTGTCGGTGGATCTCCAATTTCCTAACTGGCAGACAACAGGCAGTAAGGATGGGCAGACATGTCTCGGCCTCCCTCACCCTCAGCAATGGAGCCCCACAGGGTTGTGTTCTGAGCCCCCTGCTGTACTTATTGTACACATATGGCTGGTCAGACTGATCTCCGACAACAATGAGATGGCCAGATTAGGAATCTGGAGAACTGGTGCCAGAGGAACAACCTCCTCCTTAACATCAGCAAGACAAAGGAGTCGATAGTGGACTTCAGCAAAAAGCAGGAGAGGAACTACCAGACCCCGTGATCAAGAGCCCAGTGGAGAGAGTGGACAGCTTCAGATACCTCAGTGTTCACATCACG
Source organism: Hemibagrus wyckioides (assembly GCF_019097595.1). Lineage (NCBI taxonomy): Eukaryota > Metazoa > Chordata > Actinopteri > Siluriformes > Bagridae > Hemibagrus > Hemibagrus wyckioides. The sequence goes on along the minus strand of NC_080735.1, from coordinate 2,336,643 downwards.
CAGGACCTGTCATGGTCTTGTCACATCAACACTGTGGTGAAAAAGACCCAGCAGTGTCTCTACCACCTCAAACTCTTGAGAGACTTTAGGCTGCCCGCTAAGGTGCTTAGGAACTTTTACGCCTGCACCATAGAGAGCATCCTGATGGGAAACATCACAACCTGGTTCAGGAACAGCAGCATGTAGGACGAGCTCTTCAGAGGGTGGTGCGATCAGCTGAGCACATCATCCGTACCAAGATCCCTGACCTGCAGTCAATCTACAATCTGGACCTCAGCCACCTCAACAATGGACTGTTCTCTCTGTTGAGGTCAGGGAAGAGCTTCTGCTCCCTGAAGGCCAACACAGAGAGACTGGGGAGATACAGACTCTCAACCAAAACTCCACATAAGACTCAACTGATTGGACTTGCTATGTTTCCTTCAGACATGTGTTGGAACACACCTCAACCAACCACTCTGTACATTTGCACATTGCAGGACTGAAGTACACAAAACATAAAACATATATGTTGCATATGTTCCTGCTCCTGTTTACATAAAGAGGACTATTGTGCACATCTGCACTTTAAGGATGGACAATAACACTGCTGCCCATCATTTCATGCACATTGCACATTTCACACACTTATATAGTTTGTTATTTATTGCAGTTGTACTTGTTACATTTATATACATATTTATACAGATTTCTATGTATACCTTACATTATTTTATTTATATTTTATTTGTTTTATTTTACCTACTGTAAATATTTTCTAAACTGTAGTTTTTTATTTCATATTTTATATTTTATTCTTTTCTCTTATTCTGTCCTTATTCCTTTTTCCTTTTCAAGGGTCAAAACAGTCATGTAAACATTTCACTGCATATCATTCTGTGTACGATTGTGTATGTGACAAATAAAATTTGAATTTGAATTTTGGAAGGATGTGCAGCAAGTTACAGTTATTAAGGATAGAGATAGAAAGGTGTTCACAATTGAGGAGAGCGTACAGAGGAGATGGAAGAAGTACTTTGAAGAGCTGATGAATGAGAAGGAAAAACAGTAGAAGGGGTGAACTCTGTGGAACAGAAGGTAGACAAGATTAGAAAGGATGAAGTCAGGAAGGCTTTGAAGAGGATGAAAAGTGGAAAGGCAGTTGGTCCTGACGACATCCTGGTGGAGGTCTGGAAGTGTCTAGGAGAGGTAGCAGTGGAATTTTTAACTAGTTTGTTTAACAGGGTTTTAGAGAGTGAGAAGATGCCAGAGGAATGGAGAAGTGTATTAGTGCTGATCTTTAAGAATAAGGGTGATGTGCAGAGTTGCAGCAACTATAGGGGGATAAAGTTACAATGAAGCCATATAATGAAGCTCTGTGAAAGAGTAGTGGAAGCTAGGTTAAGGAAGGTAGTGGAAATCTGTGAGCAGCAGTATGGCTTCATGCCCAGAAAGAGCACAACAGATGCAATTTTTGCTCTGAGAATGTTTTGCTCGGAGAAGTATAGGGATGGTCAGAGAGAGCTGCACTGTGTGTTTGTAGACTTGGAGAAAGCGTATGACAGGGTGCCAAGAGAAGAGCTGTGGTACTGTATGAGGAAGTCAGGAGTAGCAGAGAAGTATGTCAGAGTGGTGCAGGACATGTATGAGAGGAGCAGGACAGTGGTGAGGTGTGCTGTAGGTCAGACAGAGGAGTTCAGAGTGGAGGTGGGACTGCATCAGGGATCGGCTCTGAGCCCCTTCCTGTTTGCTGTGGTGATGGACCAGTTGTCAGAGGAGGTCAGACAGGAGTCTCCTTGGACAATGATGTTTGCAGATGACATTGTGATCTGTAGTGAGAGCAGGGAGCAGGTGGAGGAAAACCTGGAGAGGTGGACGTTTGCATTGGAGAGAAGAGGAATGAAAGTCAGTCGTAGTAAGACTGAGTACATGTGTGTGAATGAAAGGGAGGGAAGTGGAACAGTAAGATTACAGGGTGAAGAGGTGAAGAAGGTACAGAAGTTTAAGTACTTGGGGTCAACAGAGTAATGGAGAGTGTGGAAAAGAGGTAAAGAAGCGAGTGCAGGCAGGTTGGAATGGGTGGAGAAAGGTGTCGGGAGTTCTGTGTGATGGAAAAATATCAGCGAGAATCAAGGGGAAGGTGTACAGGACAGTGGTGAGACCAGCCATGCTGTATGGTTTAGAGACAGTGTCACTGAGGAAGAGACAGGAGTCAGAGCTGGAGGTAGCAGAGCTGAAGATGTTGAGGTTCTCTTTGGGAGTGACAAGGTTGTACAGGATTAGGAACGAGTACATCAGAGGGACAGCTCATGTTGGACGTTTGGGGGACAAAGTTAGGGAGGCCAGATTAAGATGGTTTGGACATGTCCAGAGGAGGGAGAGTGAGTATATTGGTAGGAGAATGTTGGACATGGAGCTGCCAGGCAGGAGGAAAAGAGGAAGGCCAAAGAGGAGGTATATGGATGTAATAAATGAGGATATGAAGCTAGTGGGTGTAAGTGTTGAGGATGCAGAAGATAGGGAAAGGTGGAGAGAGATGATTCGCTGTGGCGGCCCCTGAAAGAAAAAGACAAAAGAAGAAAAAGAAGAAGAAGAAAGAAGACTTTTAGAGCCAGGGCTTTTTTCTCATTGATACCATGAGTCAAGAAAAGATGATTGGGGACCTCTACATGTCTCGTTCATCCTTATAAGAAAACTGCAGGTACCATGTGCATCTGTACAAACGACTGTATGCAAACATACACAAATATATAAATCTTGGGACCATACCGCCAGTGCATCATTCAGAACAACAAACCCTGAGACAAATGAACTGCTAAAGGAGCTGGAGGCATCGGGTACCAAATAGTCCAGAGTTCAAAAGTTACCTTTTTAAATATACAGCAGCAGAGTTGGCAGGTCCTCACTGTAATTGTTATTTATAACATTCATAGTATTTCGTTTGTTTACACTAATTGCACATTTGCTTCTTCAATAGTTTATATTTTGGTGGTGGTATAATACTGACAAAGAAAACCCACAGATGGACTGTAGTTTAAATTTAAAATGCATTTAAGACGTAAAAACCCATTATAAAAGGTATATACATGGAATAATTCTGGTTCACAGAAAAGAAAAAAAAATAGAAATAAAATTTAAAAAATAATGGAATGTTAATCAAAGTCAAATATGAATCTACTGATTAAGTCCTTATTATTTTTGCATTATTGTACGCAAAAAGATGTTTTCATCATACACGTGTAGTAGGTGCTGTTTTTCTTAAACACTGAATTTCTGAATAACATTAAATTAAATAAAAACAGTGAGCTGTAGCATTAGCAGATGAGTGGCATTAGCCAATTAAATATGCTATAAATTAGACTACACTAGTAATCACAGGCACACATTACAATTTGGGTTTGTAGCCTGTAGCTGTATTAAGTTGATACTCATGATTAATATACAAACTACACAAAGATTTTATGATAAATAAAGACCAATATCTCAATCTTTTTTCAAAATGGATTCTTTAGCAGATATTCAGATGTTACCCTCTTCAAAGTAATCATCAGCAAATCCTGTAAATGCCTTTAATGCGATCAGAATAAGCACATCCTTCTTGTCATTTGTTTCAATCTCCTCATGATAGTTGCACACTGGGAAGATGCATTTCAGTGGTGGACCAAGTCTGTGGCTGCATTCCTCCATCTAGACATATAGAAAATACAGTCAGTCATGGAAAAAGAATTAATAAAAAAAATGCAATTTGCACAATAATTTAGAAAACAGGATCATATCTGTATTAATTATTAGGAAAATTATTAACAAAGTAGGATAATATCTGTGTAAGATTGATATTTGAGAAAAAAAAACCTTTTCTTTGATTTTTCTGCTTTTGTAAATTTCAGCTAGATCCTTCTTAACCAGTGGGCAGATGGCATCAACTTTTGTCATCAGAACCACATGAGGGATGCCTGGCATACACAGATAAGTAAAAGAAAAGAAATATTGTTAATGCTAATTAAGCTTGCACAGAGGATGTAGCTACACTAGGCAGAGTCATGAATGGGCTATGGTCAAAATGAGGTGCAGGCAGGATTGCAAGGGTGGGAATATAAAGTAAGGCAAAGCCAAAAACTCTAGCTGATTTTTGGCAAAATCCAGGCTTCATCTGCAAATAACAAAAGGCTTGGTGATGGCACAGACTTGAGAGAATGGTGTGTACACTCTGCAAAGAATACAAAACGCTTAAGGGTTTAAATACAGACATAAATCAGGAACTAAACTGGAAACTGGTGAGGTTAATCGTGACACACAAGGGAAATGATCAGTGAGAGGACCTGGGCAGAGACGAGACATAAATCAAAAGACATTGAGTCAGGGGCAGGCTTGCCAAGGTTGGATGGTGAAGTGTGAAGCAGGGCATGGAGCAGTGTTTGGTAGGCCACCATGTCAGCCTCGGCCTTGAACAGGGCCTGGGAGGCCACTATGTCAGCCTCTCCAGGGAGCTCTGAAGTGTAAATTTCACAAGGAATGCAACACATATGGCAGTTTTAATAAAATAAATCAGGAACTAAACTGAAAACAGGTGAGATTAATCCTGACCCATGAGGAAAATGACAAGACGAGAGCTCTTTTTTTTTTTTTTTTTTTTTAAGTCCGGCCCCTATTTTTCTGAAAAGTAAATTAATGAATTAATGAATAAATAAACATACAAACAAAAACAAATACACATCTAAATACAATACTTATTATTGAATACAAATTAATCTATAAATAAACAAGGAATATAATAAATGTAAGATTCTTATATATATTACATCACTTGACTCACCCAATTTGAGGGCTTCCTGTCTGACAGTTTTCATCTTCTGAATCACATCCTCATTCATTCGGGAGATGCTGTTTGCAGGCACTACACTCACCAAACAGTGAACTTTGTCACTCAGACTGGGGTTATGTATGTATTCTGGATCAGCATCAGTCAGTGGAGAAACAGGATTAAACTGAGGACAAAGAAAGAAAAATAAATAGATATAAAGTACTGGCTTGGTAATATAGTGCCAGTGCTTAAAATTCTAAATCATTTGAAACTTGAGGTCTGTGGTTAATATATACATAATATACTGGACATGTTATGAGTAAAAAGCAGTTTAATGATTAACTTGAATAAAGATGTGTACAGTCATGTTCTTACCTTATAGCCGTCTTTTAAATGACCATGGAGTGCATTAATGATGTCATTTGGATGAATTCCATCTTCCTCATGATCTTCCAGACCCATAACATCATTGAGGACAAATGGCAAGGTCACAGAATCTTTGTCAGTGACTTTGTAAGTTTGGTACTGAAAATAAATGAATGAATAAATAAATAAAAGTGCAATAAAAGACTGACTGAAGCAGTCTGATCATATCTGAACAGAGCCGGTGTCGGTGCAGGTTTTTATTCCTCCAGGCAGAGGCCACACCTGAGACTACTGAAAACCAAGATCAACTGATTAAACAAATGGAATCAGGTGTGGGTCCAGCTCGACTGAAATGAAAACCTGCACCCACACTGGCCCTTTGAAGATAAGATTGGACATCCTTGGACTAAATGGTGATATACTGTAGTGTAAGAACCAACTCATGGTAATTGCATTATAATACTTCAAAATTATTCTTAAAATTAAAGATTAAAGGTAATTTGATGTTTGTGGACATGCTCCGGTGTTTTTTAGGGGGTGGGGGTGTTTGTGGGACAATCCTGTCTGCTCTTTTCTATAAGAATGTTGTGTGTGCAGAGCTCAAGAAACCCTATAAAAGTCTTGAAAAATTATGTCCATCCAAATATGGTGAGCAAAAAAAAAACACAGCCTGACAGTGTGGTTGAAGTGAAAGGTTGAATATGTACAGTAGAGCATCCGTTATTATAGATAAATAATAAATACATAATTAACTTCCTGACTTTTCAGACTCCCTTTATTATGAACTTTTAACTATGACATTTGAAACATGACCCTACTATTTATGACTGAGTAATTGTATTATTGTGCTCATTATTACATGAATATAATGAGAATAAAAAACAATTCTTACTGTTTTTGTGAAGCTCTTCCCAGCAGATGTCTCCTCATCTGCCCTGACTACAATTCTTCCCTTGAATACGCTCTTCACTGAGTTTATAAAGCAGGTCTTCCCAGCTCCAACTGGTCCATGAAGCAATATTCTGAACTGGCTGATGTCTGGGTGGTTAAGTTGAATTCACTTAACTCAGATTTCAGTGCCTTTGAGCTGTTTAGGACAAACAAGTTAAGAGTTTAAAATGAAATACAGGAAAATATAACTTTTCTCAAGGCCTCATTTAAATGTTGATGACAAAATTATTTCCATAAGAAATCAAATGTTTGTATATATTCTTGCAAAATATGCAGGCATGTCCTTTTTGTAGATTTATGGAATATAAAGCCTGATTTAAATGAACCAAAACATTACTAATCCAGTGGCTCACTTCCAGACTATGTTTCTCCAAGGTTGCTTGAAGTCTGTAAATAAGAACAATAATACAGAACTAAGAGTAAAAACAGACACTATTTGTCCTTTTTTTAGTTTATTTCTCCATATCTGGTGATTGTTCCAATAAAGTGTTCTAACCTTTTGGAGGTTCTGGTTTTGATTTCTTTCCACCCATTTTTTGGCAGTTTTCCTCCTTGAAGCTGATCTTCTTCCAAAAACCTAAAATATGTTTTTTTTTTGTTGTTGTTGGTGTTTTAATGTTTTTTCTCAATTTAAAATAAAAACATGTTACATTGAAAAATTTTTCAGTATCAGTTCATGTGAACTCATAATGTGTACAGTTATTTTTCTCCTAGATAGAGAAGAAAGAATTCAGTACTTACCAAGTCTGAGCTCTGCAGGGTTCTGTGCTTCTGCTCTCACTTTACAGCCAAACCTTCACTTATTTCTCGATACATTACCACAAACCACCCACACACACACACACACACACACACACTTAAATGTATTCATGCACGCAGTTCTCTTTAAGCATGTACACAACACACACACACACAACACACACACACACACGCACAAGTCAAAGCAAGTCAAAAAATCTTTTATTTTAAAAATCTTTCACCCCTATCATAGCAAAGTGCTTTGAAAGACTGGTCCTCACCCACCTCCAAGACTGTCTACCTCCCACTCTGGATCCACACCAGTTTATTTCCATAACTGGTCAACAGAGGACGCCATCTCCACAGCGCTTCATTCTGCTCTGAACCACCTGGACATCCCCAACACTTATGCTGTTCATTGACTTTAGTTCAGCATTTAACATAGTCAGCCAAGCTAATCTTGGAGCTTAAACAGCTTGGAATTAATACCCCTCTCTGCAATTGGACTCTGGACTTTCTCACACACTGACCTCAGTCTGTCTGACTGGACAACCTCACATCCTCCAATCTCATCAACACTGGAGCTCCCCAAGGATGTGTATTGTCCCCTCTCCTATACTTTCTCTTCATCCCTGACTGCATACCTGTACATGCCTCTGACAGCATTATCATGTTTGCAGATGACAACATGGTGATAGGCCTGATCAGAGGGAATGATGAAATAGCTTACAGGGAGGAGATCCAGCACCTTGTGGCTTGGTGTGGGGACAACAACCTGGAAATCAACACCAAGAAAACAAAGGAGGTCATCATGGACTTCAGACATGCTGGGAATCACACTCATGCTCCCATTCACATCAACGGAGCTGCTGTTGACCGTGTACCCAGCTTTAAGTTTCTCGGGGTCCACATCTTAGAGGACCTCACCTGGTCCATGAACGCCTCCTTCCTTATTAAAAGGCATGACAGCGCCTTTATTTTCTGAGGAGACTGAAAAAGGCCCACCTCTGCTCCAAGATTCTTGTGAACTTTTACCGCTATACCACTGAGAGCATTATTACCAACCGCATCTCAGTCTGGTATGGCAACTGCACAGCTACAAACTCTAAAGCTCTTCAGCAGGTGGTGAAAACCACCCAACGTATCACTGGCACTCAGCTACCTACCATCAATAGCATCTACAAAAAACACTGCCTGCAGAGGGCAAAAGGCATTATTAAAGACGTCTCTTGCCCAAATCATGGACTATTTACCCTTCTCCCATCTAGAAGGTGCTTCCGGTGTCTTAGTACCTGCACAAACAGACTGAGAAAGAGCTTCTTCCCTGTAGCTGTTTTCTCCCAGACTCACTGTGTGACCTCAAAGGGCCTTTGCAAGTGCAAGTAAATTGGAGTTTGGAGTAATTTGGTGCAAATGTGCATAGCTGGGTGCCCCTATTATACAGCTGGGCCTGACATTCACACGCCTGTAGCAAATTTTCCATTGATTGGTGCCCAAGTGTGTGGAGTTTTGCTCTCAGGTCAAGAACATACCAAACTGCTTGCAGAAAGTCCCGTCTCCCAATTTTCCCTCACAACGTCTAGTATACCAGTATAGTAGTATAGTATACGTCTAGTATAGTTTTATGTCCATACAATAATTGAACTAGGGAAAATCCTGTAGAGGTTTGTGGGACCCCTCAAACTGCAAATAATTCAAGGTTCCTGCCACTTATTCCAGTTTTGCTCATCCTTGTAAGCAAACTTATGAATCATGTTTTTGTCAGCTGGTGAATCCACCAGCCACCCTAAAAGTGCCTTGGGTAATAATTATGACAAAACCAGATCTAGCATGCCCACTGGTTGCTAACAAAATAAAAATCAAAGAGAAGTTAATTATTTGTTTTTATACAGAAAAGGGATATAAGTGTTATATAAGTATACTTGCAGTGCATATACCCACTTTAAATTTACAAACATAATGTCTTTTGACTTTGTGCTTGTTAATACGCTTAATATATGTTTATAAAAATTAAATTGGTTACCACAAATGAACAATATTTATGCATTCTTTAGAAAACGCAGTATCAACTGTCACAACCTGGCCAGTCTAGGGTTGGTAAGGCTGGTGACAAGAAATTAATAAATTAAAACAGCTATGCCCCCTCTCCTTTCCCAGCTCACAATGACCACAAGGGATGTTATACAAGCTGAAATGTTTGAGGTTTATTGTCTTTGGGAAGTACAGATCTTAAGTTGGAATGGTTAAAGTCCCCAGCAACAATAATAGCTCCACTGGGATGTGTGGCCTGTTTTTTGCTGATAGCTGCATGCAGTTCTTCTATAGCAGCCTTAGCATTAGCAGCCAGAGGCTGAGAATTCTCTTGGTAGAAAAAAGGGTCTGCATTTAATCATCAAATACTCCAGATGAGCTGAACAATGACTTTCAATTACAGTCGAGTCTGTGCACCATGATTTGTTAACATAAATACACAGACCTCCACCCTTGCGCTTACCAGAGTCCACTGCCAATCTATCTGCTCGGAAAACACTGTGTCCCTCTAGTTCAATGGCATTGCTGGGAATGTTGTTGTTAAGGCATGTTTCTGTAAAAATCAAGACATTACATTCCTTGATTTGTTTTTCCGTTGTTATCTATAGTCACAGCTCGTCCATTTTATTCACCAGAGATCATACATCTGCAAGAAACCTGCTTAGGGGGTTAATGTACGATGAGGGTTTAGTTTCAGCCTTGCTCTAACACTGCCGCACTTCCCACTGAGATGAGATGAGGGCATTTCTACTAGGATAAAGAGTTCCTTTTCTTTATCACTCAACAATACCATAAACAGATTTCAGTTCTCTCATGCAGTTACTCAGAAGTGCTTGCAGTTGGTCTTGTCTGTCCCACCTAAGGCACAGAGCTATTTGTCAAAACAAATATTTGTCAGTAAAAATTTTGGCCCACTGTGAGTCATTTTCCATGGCATCCCCAAATGTCTCTCATCTAAGCAACTATAAAAGCTCTACTGGGTTGACTAGGTAAATTTGGCCAGTACCCACTGTCTCCAGTTGAGCTCACTACCAAAAGTGTCAAAAGTGTCCAAAATATATGTGTCATGCCTTCTTTCACAGCGGCAATCTCCTCCTTCTGCCTCATTTCCAGATTTTCTTCTGTGCAGAAGCTAGTACCACCCACTGACTCATCACAATATCATTGAATGAATATCGAAACTGAAACCAAAAAAGTTCAGTGTACAAGAGGATTGTGAGAGCCACTAGGATTGTTATTAACCTAATAATAATTTCACATCCTCAGATATTTTAACCTTAATCTCGTTGTTTTAAGAGTAATCAACAGCATTATAGTTATTACTCAAAACTATAGAAATAAATTCACGTTGTGCATATTGTTAACAGAATTTTAACATTTTATTGACTTTTTTGTAACATTTCATATAAGGAGACAGGGTGCATATGAAAATCAGTTTACTAAGCTAAATTACAAACCAAAGGCAGATAAAAAGTCAAAACAACAACTATGGCTAATATGTTGAACGGGCTTGGGCAAATTTCAATAATTAATAGCATATTTTGGTATTAACTCATTTGATAACTCATTACTCATTAGCTCTGAAGCAAAATATATGAAGGTTACAAGAATAGACATATAAACTTTAACACTTGATGATTGGAACATTTTGAATAACAAATTTCTTACGGCTATTAACATAGTACTCAAATAAAGGTTTTGATTAAACATGACTCAGTAAATGAGACATCCTTGTAATTGATGTATTTAATCACAACAGATAATTAAAATAAAGGTGAAAAAAGAGACAAAGAGAATAAGAAACATTTCATAAATCATGCCTGTATTGTTCCTCAACATTTTTATCTAACTTTTTGTAGTAATCTGATTTTGAAGTAATCTCCATTCAACATTTAAAATATTGTAGATCTTTTTCTAATGAAATAACCTGACTGAAGTGTTGGAATCTGCATTACTACTCATGTTGCTTTATTGCATCAGCAGCGACGCTCACAATCTGATCAAGTGCCTTGAGGATCAGAACATCCATGTCATTCATTGTGTCTATCTCCTCATGGTAGTTCTTCACAGGGAAGATGTGATTCATTGGAATACCCAGCCGATTACTACACTCCTGCATCTGCAGAAATACAAACATATACCACTTTTACTGACAAGCAAAATTTTAACACATTTCATTTCAAAGTGTTGATTTAGGTCAATTATGAAAACACTTTAAATGAGCAATATTTGTAAACATCTGACAGTTTGTGGCAGTTACATATCCTTACCTTTTCTTTGATTTTCCTGCTGTAGTAGATCTTCCTTAGGTCACTGTTAACTAGTGGGCATGCTGAATCTGGTCTTGTCATGATGACAACTTGAGGTAGGTCTGTTTGATAAACTGTTTATGAACATTTTTTGCAACATCAACAAGAACTTTCTTGCCAAGCTTAAAACTCAACAGTACAACTGTTACAGGGTTCAGTCTGTGGTGTGGGCTGAGGTGCAGTATAGGGGTCATTTGTCTCTGAATCATTAAGGGAACCAAGTGAGATAGTGAGATGGATGAGGAAGTGATCACTGGCCTCCAAACAGCTCAAAGAAAAGCAAGTTTAATTGTTTAATTGATCAACCAAATTTGCAGTGATGAATGTAAAAGTTATTACTAGGACTGTATCTTTAGCAATAGTTTTGTAAAGTTCGCTTGCCATACTCTCATATATCATGCATTAAAGTCTTGTGTCTTTGTTTCCTCACTATAACTGATTTATATAATAACACAGGCTTACTTAGATTTGTTGATTCCTCACGAATTCTTTTCAGCTTTGCCATGACCTCATAATGCATCAGTGATACTTTGTCAGCTGCTATAATGTTGACCAGGCAGAAGGTTTGATCCTCAGTACTTGGGTTGCTCCTGTAGCCAGGATCATTTGGGGACACCGGGCTTAGGGGATTAAACTGAATGTGTGCATGGAAGAAATAATAAATAGGTCTGTAATTCATGTGTTAATATGCAAATATCAATTTCTTCAGTACATTATACATCTTATAGTCAAGCTTTCAAGGCTCTTTTCACTTTGTGTCCTTCCTGAAGAAACCCTTTCATGGCACTGATGATGTCTTCTAAACGTGCACCACCTTCTTCACGTTCAAGTCCCATACTATCATTGAAGACAAAAGGCAAAGGGGAACCATCCTTTCCTTCAATGTAATGGGTTTTATACTAAAAGACAAACTCAAATATATTATTGTTTCTGTTCATTTGTTACTGGTGACTAAGTAAAAATCAAAGTGTACCCCAAGCAGCTGTAAATGATGTAATAACAATGATAAAATACTCACAACTTTGTGAAACTGGTTCCACCTATTCCATCAACTAGAGCCCTAGAGGTGACTCTTCCTTGGAAAGTATTAATGACTGAGTTTATAAAACTGGACTTTCCTGCTCCAACTTCACCAACAACCAGAATCCTGACAAACCGAACACTTGATTTGTTCAGACTGAAGTTCCTCAGTTTCTGCTCAATTTCACGTTTACTTGTAGCAAAAACAAAACAAATGCAGTATAGTTAGTGCCTCCAGAAAGTATTCACCAACCCTCAATGGTTATTTCTCTGTTTTGCTTTATTGAAACATCAAATTTAAGCAGACAAGAATGGGATACAAGATAAGGAACTTACTCCCAATTCATGAGCCTCCATGGGCTGGTAAATTCTGAAAGACAGTGACATCCAAAACACATCTTCATTTAGATAGGCCATATAGTTATAGCGTATGTTTTGAGTCGATTCAGCGACACAGTCACTATACACAATACAATCTGTCGTTTTTCTTCGTCATATCTTTATTAAATAAATCTTGAGATAGGGATGTAGATGGACCAGTTGGCATGACAATTTGTCTACAAACTGAGCTGCTTCACCACCAATGGCTGGAACAGTGACAGAAGACACTCTCAGCCCCCACACTGGACACCTCTACAACATTTACCCTTTTGTAGGTGTGAGTTAAATTTGTTTTTCGTTAAAGCTTCCAAGCAACCCAGAAGGCTTTCCTGGGTAGATCAGGTAAATTTGGGCCAATGATCGCTCTGACCAATCGAACTCACTAACAAGCTGTGATCAGTAGACAACTGTCTACTGTGGAAAAACTCCAACTGTGAGTCCCACAGCCTGGGACCCCAATGTTGTAAACATCACACCCAAACTTACCCTAAATATCTGCGAATATTCATGACCATTCTCACAAATGCTGTACAAATGTAACAAATACACCAATGGAGGTGTGCTAGAATTCATTTGCTGGAGCTTATTAAACAAATCTAAACCTAAATCAGGAAGTCATCAACACTGTCCAGGCATATATCAAGAAGCCAAAAGACAGCCCTAGAGCAAACAAATCCAAAACAGAGACACAAAACCGTAATCCAAAAGACAGAGGAATGGACAGGCTTGGTATGCAGGAGAACTGACAATAATTTGCAATTTGGCTTGTGTTTTTAATAGGAAGTGAACTTTAGCGCAGAAAGTGGAATCAGAATTTAGATGATGGCTCTCTCCGGTGGAGGGATGAGTGATTCAGGGCCTGAAATGTCACAATGAATTATTGAAAAGAAATTTTGCACTTGTATCCGGATGGTCAATGGAATTACCTGCTCTTTCTGGTAGTGGCAACGATGATTTGGACAAGAAATATCCCATTTCTCTTCAATCAACTGAATTGTGGTGAGAAATCCTGATGAACAATCATTAAAATAAACAATTAATGAAATTGTGATTTATTTTAAATTAAAAAACCAAAAACCAAGATAGTTAATGTTTTATTCACAAAATAAGAGCAAAATTCAACACTTATGTTTAGGCTTTTCCTTTACAATGTCTCAGTGACTATATGTTGCAGTAATATTTTGCATGTAAAATAATTTGAATTTCTGCATGTAAAAATGAAAATATGTATTTTTCTTAATTTGAAATAAAAACATGTTACTTTGAAAAGTATCAGATTGCATGAAGTCATGATGTGTATGGTTATTTTTCTAATTGATAGAGCAGAAAGAATTCAGTACATACCAAGTCTTAGCTCTGCAGGATTCTGGGCTGTCGCTTTCACTTTACAGCCCGGATCGTCCCTTATCTCTCTATCCCACACACACACCTATTTGCAGTTCCACCTTAAGCACAGAAATACATCCACTTCCACACCACACACACAAGTCAAGCTTGTTTTGTCATTTTAACCACGTATAAGTGCATGGTAAAATTCAGAGTTCCTTTCACTGGAACTAAGGGTCCAAGCCCAGCTCCTGAAAAACAACCCCGCACCATAATCCCCCCCCCCACCAAACTTTACACTTGGCACAATGCAGTCAGACAAGTACCGTTCTCCTGGCAACCGCCAAACCCAGACTCGTCCATCAGATTGCCAGATGGAGAAGCGCGATTGGTCACTCCAGAGAACGCGTCTCCACTGCTCTAGAGTCCAGTGGTGGCGTGCTTTACACCACTGCATCCGACGCTTTGCATTGCACTTGGTGATGTATGGCTTGGATGCAGCTGCTCGGCCATGGAAACCCATTCCATGAAGCTCTCTGCACACTGTTCTTGAGCTAATCTGAAGGCCACATGAAGTTTGGAGGTCTGTAGCGATGGACTCTGCAGAAAGTTGGTGACCTCTTCGCACTATGCGCCTCAGCATCCGCTGACCCCGCTCCGTCAGTTTACGTGGCCTACCACTTCGTGGCTGAGTTGCTGTCGTTCCCAAACACTTCCACGTTCTTATAATACAGCTGACAGTTGACTGTGGAATATTTAGGAGCGAGGAAATTTCACGACTGGATTTGTTGCACAGGTGGCATCCTATCACAGTTCCACGCTGGAATTCACTGAGCTCCTGAGAGCGACCCATTCTTTCACAAATGTTTGTAAAAACAGTCTGCATGCCTAGGTGCTTGATTTTATACACCTGTGGCCATGGAAGTGATTGGAACACCTGATTCTGATTATTTGGATGGGGGAGCAAATACTTTTGGCAATATAGTGTATATACAGACACACATACACATATGCATACCCTCACACACACACACTGCTCATGTTCATACTGCCCTTAGTTAATAAACATTCTCCTTATTGCTTTCACTTTCTCTAATCTACTGTTTACACAATCTTACAAACAAGATCATATTGAAGGTCTATAAAAGCCTCACAAATAATGTGGAACTAACAGCTTTAACAGTTATTTATTCCTTTATTTGATATTATCAGTTATTTATGCAGTTGTACATGTCACAACAAGGGGGACCTACTGAGCCCTGAGAGAACAATTTAGTTTCATTATATCATTGTAGTGTATTGGTACCTCATGAGACACAGGATGCTGAGTAAAATTCTAACATGCTACTAGATCTGATCACATTAATAAAACAGGGCCAAGAAACTCTGATTTAGTATTAAATATCATATTAATGTCATCATGTTTATGTTCCCCCACTCTTACAAAGACAGACATCAGTTACATATACAGTACATGGTCTTTATCAAATTTATTGTCAAAAGACACTTACATAATAATTGGCATTGTTAATGATTTGCTTCACTGCCTGAAAAATAAGGACATCCATGTTGCTGTCTGTATCGAGCTCTTCGTGGTAGTTCTTCACAGGAAAGATCTGATTCATGGGGATGCCTAATAAGTCACTGCAGTAGTTCATCTGCAGACACACATCATAAAAAAACAACTAAACTATACAAATAAAGCCAGGCTTTCATGCTAAAGGAGCACAGAGTTAACTCACATGCAATGTTATATGAGTTATTTGAGGTGCTAGGATCATGTGGCTCTGTTTTTTTTAATATGCTATTTAAAATATGGTTCAGAGAGCTCTAGAATAAAAGACTTTAAATATATTGACAAAGATATTATCAGACAGAATAAACACTATGGATACAATAGTGGCTTGAATATTTTCCTTAGTATTCCAGAATAATCTTGTCATTATTTGGGTTTAAATTAGTCTAATTATCACTTCTTAATGAGACAACGCTAGACAGAGCAGCACACTGGTAACTAGCAATTATCTGCTTGTGATTTTTTCCACTCCTGATTCTACCTCACTGATGAGTCCAGGAGGTAAACAAGTTCAGATTGAAATAATAATTTCATGCTGCTGTGATAAATGGAAACTCTGCACACCAATAGCAAACGTTCCTGTTTTTTAGTTAATTCGATTTTTTTTTTAAATCAATTAAACCTTTTTTTTAACTTACTTTTTCCTTAACACGCCTGCTTTTGTAGATGCCTGTTATATCCTTGTTCACTAATGGGCACACCTCAAGACAGCCATATGAGGGATACCTGCCAGGCAAAAAAAAAAAAAAAAGAAGAAGAAGCTTCTATTCAATTAGTCATTTTCTACTTTTTAAATAATTTTATATAAATTTAATTTAATATTTAATTATGTGGCAAAAAGCTGCTAGTAAAACATCATTAATACGTAATCTCTATAGTACTGCTTATAGGTTTACTATTCAGCATGTCCTCTACACAATAAACTTTTCTACACAGGACTTCCTCTAGAAATGTGACACATGGTAAAAGTGGAAGAGAAACCTGCCTAGATTGCTGGCTTTCTCCCGGATAGTCTTCAATTTCCCTGCGGTTTCAGTGTCAAGACAATATAAAATGGTTGCTGACAGGATGGTGACCAGAGCATGAGCTTTATCGTTCAGAGCAGGGTTACTGATGTAGCCAGGATCTCCAGGAGTCAGAGGAGACATGGACTTAAACTGAAAGCATAGATACATATATAGTTTTTATACTAATGTAATATAGAAATAGCAAAAGGGGTTTGGGTTTTTAACTGTAATATGGAAGGAATTCCACACAAGCAAGCTGTTGCTGTGCTATTAACCACATGGATGATTATTTTCCTGTAACAGCATAGACAAAGTGTTTTAATCCTGTTTAAGTGTTTTATCAATTTACTGACTTTTAATTCATTTAAAAACAACACATCATGCTTTTATCAATCTGTTAAAATATTGTTATTTTCTTACCACATAATTTTCTGGCACATGACCCATTAGCACATTCATGACATCTTGGGGATGAATTCCACAGTTATCCCCATGCTGTAATCCCATCACATCACTCAGAATAAAACACAACCTTCCACCATCCCAGCTTCTTATTCTGTAGGATTTGAACTGTAAAGAAAACCTTACAGCATTGGTACAGTAATCACCTACACACCCACTTCATTTTACTTGCTTATTTTAATCTAAAACCTGTGCTTTCAAACACACTCAATTCCTAAATTATCTTTAGTGGTGAATACAGATGAAAAAAGGTTGTTGAATTAATTTAATTGGGTAAAATTTTGCATTAAAATATTACATATATGATTAATTTGTACATGTTTTCTAATCAAACTATAGTCATGGGAAAAAAAAGGAAAGTACATCCTTCTTCCTATCCTTCCTTTGAAATTCACCATTCTACAGTGAGTAGGATTGTTTACAGATGGAAAGGTGGGCATCCCAGCAAATTCAGTCCAAGGTCAGACTGTTGTAGAGACCTAAGGAAAATCCCACAAGCTACATAATATGAGCTCTGTAAGCACATTAAATGTTTATGTTCATGACAGTGCAATCAGACTGGGCCAAAATCATGCATGCATCATGCAACAGAACAATGATCCCAAAACACACCAGCAAAACAACATGTGAATGTCGAAAGAAGAAAAAAATCATAGTGAAATCCAAACCTCAACCCCACTGAGATGCTGTGGTGGGATCTTAAAAGAGCAGAGCATAAACAAATGCCTTCAAATATAATTGCACTGAAACAATATTGTAAAAAGGAGTGGGACAAAATATATATGCAAAATGATGTGAGCCTGGTAAAAAGAATCAAATCAAATGGTATATTTACCTTTTTTGTGCAAACGGACATGGTTTTTGGTGTTGCTGGTGCTCTCATTGTAATTCTCTGTTTGAAGACACTATCTACTGAATTCACAAAACTTGAAATTCCTGCTCCTGTGTGTCCATGTACCAAGATCCTTAGATGACTGACTTCTGGATTGCTGATCTGAAAGTGTCTTAAAAATATTTCCATCTGGTTCCTTCCACTGTTGAGTTACATAAATATTAATGCCAGTCATTAAAAAAAAGAAAAGAAAAAAAAAAGCTTGATTGTAATATTTGGGATATGAAGTTACAGTATTATGCTACATCTAACAGCACTGCTAAATTCTGATTGGTAACATTTTCTGTAAGAAGACATTTATTTAACAATTATGGAAGGGACTTCCTGTTTTATTGCTTTGTAACAGTCAAAGGTAAAGCTGGAACTTTAAGTTACAGAAGTGTAACCCATTCAAACTGTTTAATTAGTGCCATTTTACAAATTTATCTTTTTCTCTATTGATTACACAGTAAATTCAAACATTTTTATTTACTTACTCCCAATCTGTTGTCCTCCACGGATAATTAAAATCTGCAAAACATTGACCCAGAAATTATTAACTTTTGTGTTTGTTTGTTGTTTTTTTTACCAAAATGTAACTCTATATACAAAACATCCTCAACCTGATTTCTCTGTAAAATAAATAAATTAATTAATTAAATAAATACAGAGTTGTCAGAAAAAACGTAAACCAAGAATGAAAACCTTTGGACGGTTATTTTGTTAAAAACTGTTAATTTCCCAGATTTATATAGACTCTGTTTTTGCAATGTTTGTATTTGTGGACATTATTATTGAAACCTTCGGAACTTTCTGTACACTTTACTTCCATCCTCTCTTTTGTGAAAACTGACTTTCACACTGCTGCCATGAAATGAGTGCCTGGTCAGACAGGAACACCGAGTTAACCACGGACCCAGCAGAGACATCAAGCACTCAAAATCTGTTCACAGATAGAACTAGATCCCTGGGTGCTGTCAGGATTCTCCACTTGTGTTTTTCTGTCTTGCAACTAAAAGCCCTCCTTGCCCAGGTGAGGACTTTGCATTATATTCTCTGTAGTATGCCATTTTTAATATTATAGCAAGCTAATAATAAACGTCCTTCCTTCCTGTGAGCCCAGGGCTTTGTTCACCTGTCATAGAAGGATACAAGTCGTGGACAACATGCTAACCTGGAAATTCTTGCCTTTCCATTTCGTATTTTCTGTGAACTTAGTGCTTACGGATGTCACACTGAGTGACCTGTAGCAAGTTGCGAAAAAGAAAATAAATACAATTAAGCAGACATGGAAAAATGATAATGCATAATATTGAAACACTTTATTTGTGCACAGTCTCGCTATAATAGTCTCTATATAATGCACTGATAATCATAGGTGTAAGTGTATGCTGATACTGGAAGCTTTATGAAAATTCATCAGACATGGGAAAAATTGTAGCAGCTGTACTATTCCTACTGACTATGAGATTCACGTCTTAACTAAAATCAATATGGTAGTACTTTTTTAGTAATCAGTGTTCATCAGGAAAATCAAGGCAAATTCATTGAAGCTTTTTCCCTTTAGTTTCGCTACCAAACTCTTAACATAAGCATTATAACATGGATTTAAATTATACTGTGCAAATTAAACATGCAGAGCAAGGATGAGCGCTTACCTACCTCTGTTTCAAACACCGTCTTTTTTCCTTTGGTAATGTTCGAATATTTCCAACATGTTCTGTCTCAAATGTGTCCTTATGGATGCTATCGATGCTATCCAGGGGAGTTGTTGCTATCCATGGCTGCTATCCAGGGGAGTTGTTGCTACTTGGGTTAAGAACACACCACCATCAACATTTTATATATTATTTTCATTTTTAAAAATATTTTCAGTATTTTTTTTCACATATGTATAACTAATTTATTTAGTAACATTTTTTTGTGTGGTTCCCAATCAATGTTTGCCATAAGATAAGTCTTTTTTTCGTCCCACAGTGGGGAAATTTCCAAACATTATGTGCAAATACTGAAAGACCCCCTCCGTTAAACAAGTTGGTATCTTTTGCCTCTGAAGCACATGCTTAGCACATGCGACTGAAATAGCAGATCACCGCTAGCTCTGAAGAGGAAGATTGCTTATCATATTTTACATCGCTGGCCAGAGAGAGAGAATAAAAAAATGCATGTTCTCGAAAGGAGGTAGTATAATTATGATGTAATCTAGCTAACACTATAAAATATATATAAATATAAATATATTGGAGCTAGCTAGCTAAATCATTGCATTTTTTTTTTTTTTAATAGTCCAATTATCAGTAACAACAAGGTAGTTCACATTGGATTGTGTGTCGTGCCCTCTTCTGTTAACAGATAGTCCAGTTTTATTTCATATTATTTTGTTCTTGAGTATTGTGGGAGATGATTTTGTAAATGAGAATATATGTATAAGGTATGTGTGAAATAATCAGGGGGACAGCAGGAGTGAGTTCTCAGGTAAAGTTTATTCGTTAGGTCGTTTGAGCTTATGAACAATATAAGGTTTAAAACGGCATGTTGGCCTGTCACGGGCCTTGCACACAGGCTGCAAGGGCTTTAAAGAACAAATAGTTGTACCAATGATGTCAGTCTGGCAGGCCTTCTCTGCGGTACCAGGCTTTCCAAACTTGGACCAATCAATGGCAGAGACGCACCCTAGATTGTTGTGGTCAATCTTCGCTCCATTGGTACCTTGAGCGGTAGTGAGCTCATCATGAAGTAAACGCAGCGCGTGCTGGATGGCAATGGTGGTACCAGGCGAAATATCTAGAGAACATACGTAGAAGACAGCGGATAAATCAGAAAATCCGTGAGGTGTAAAAGTTAATAAAAGAAAGGGTGTTGGCCCCTGAAGAACTGAGAACTTACCCATGCTGTCTCCTGAAGAAGAATGAGGTATTGGCGAGAGTGAGGCCAAAGACAATCCCACTGGTGGGGGCGGAAACGCCCAATTTTTAATATAATGATTCAGGAAAGTTTAATTATAATGGTATTCGAAAAGTTGTAAATCCAAAGATAATGGTGTAAAAAAGAATCTAAAAGGTCAAAAAAAGAAAAGATGGGTGGGATTGTCTAGGCAAAGAACCAGTGACGTGTTGCATTGGGAAGATAAGGGAAATGTATATAAAGGCTGTAGTTGGAGTTCCCCAGGTAGAGGTTGTTGGGACGTTCATGCGTGAGCATCTCAATTCTTGTGTCAGCGCTGATTACAAAATAAAATCTCTTATCTGTATTCATCTAGTCTGCTTGATTGGCTTATTTAGTTTTGAGGCCTTACTAACTATGAGTCTCACTCAGACTGAGCTGTCGGGTCAGTGTGGAGCTGGAGTCAGATTTCAGTAGTGAGTACAGTAGATTTTTATTCCACAGTATCTAAACTTTCTGAGGTAAAATAAAGATTCGACAAAAGCGACACATCGAGTGTGAAGATCTGCGAATCGACTCTAGGCAACTCGCTGGACACGTTTCCATTCTTTTTACAAGGTTCATGTAACAGTGGGACTCAGGAGGTGGAGAGAGAGAATCCAAATGCCACTTTATTAACACAGGCAGGCAGGCAGGGAAAAACGTAACCCAGGCTAAGGTAAATAGGCAGGCAAGCAGGCAGACAGAACGGAAACACACTTATAAAAGTCCTAATACTCGCCGCTGCCCTTGGCGAGTGAGCGCTTTAAATAAGCACCGTGAGATAGAGTGCAGGTGGTGATAATTAAAAGTCCGGTGATTGGGAGCTCGGGGGCACGGTTGAGGTTGGCTCAAACTGAAAACTGTTTTCAGAAATTCTTTTGCCTGCATTACAGTGCCATATTCAAACCTCACGAGAAATGAGGTATATAAGTTTAAATCAGTTACAGTATGCATTCATTAAGCCACGTACAGTTTATTTTAATGAAATAATTATCTGATCATAAATGCTTATGGATGATGAATAGATGAGACTGTCTAATCTATTTATCATCCATAAGCATTTATGATCAGATAATTATTTCATTCATTTAATTTTTGATGGTTATAGCTAGATAAGCAGATGGAAATGTGTTTGTTTTTTTTTTTAAGTTAAAGACTATCAGGAAGCATGCCCATCCCATGCTACACAGAGCATTTTGGTAAAACAAAATATCCCACTCAATCTTAAAATTTGCTAATTTAACTGACAGACAGTTGTGCTTCTTATCTTGAATTGAATTGAACTAGGCTCCATATATTCCATATTCCATCATTTTTTATTACTTAATTCTTGCAGTGTTTGTAATGAGACAAAGAAAAGATGCTCAGAAAAATTTGATCAGTTGCCCACATTAGGTAAGCAGTGATAGCAGGACCGAGACAGGACGAAACACAGATTCATAAAAATACACATGCAGGAAACTGTAAAGAACAAAAAGACCCAATGAAAAGAGTCATTTATAACTTTTTATAAATGTATAAATGTAAAAATGATTAGAGCAACAGTATATTGTATAGTATTGAAATAATCAGGTTTTGATTAATCAGGGTAGATATTTCAGCTTAATCTAGGATATTAAAAACACAAAAGACTCCAGTTATCTCTGCTGAACATTTGACTCTACTTCACAACTTACATGAGTTTGTTCCACAGTTCTTCTATTTAAACTTAGGGATTTATTTTCTACATTCTAGAACAATCCTGGAGATTTCAAAACTATGAAATAACACACATGGACTTCAGTAATCCATATGTAAAGACAACAAAAAACAGTCGGTTGTTATTTTAAGACACGAAGGTCAGGTGTTCTGGAATAGTTCTTGCAAGAACAGTATTGTCAAGTGCATTTGCAAAACCCATCAAGCCCCATGATGAAACTGGCTCACATGAAGACCATCCCAGTAAAGCAAGACCAAAACTGACCTCTGCTGCAGAGGAGAAGTTCATTTAGAGTGACCAGCCTCAGAAATCACCAATTAACAGCACCTCAGATTAGAGACGTTATGAAGGCTTTACAGAGCATCAGTAGCAGACATATCTCAATATCAACTGTTCAAAGGACATTATTGTGGATTTCGGCCGCCTTCAGCATTGTTTTACAATGTAGAAAGAAATAAACGTCAGGAAAGACCATGGGATTAGAAGGTGTGTCCAAACTTTTGACTGGTAGTGTATGTATATTTATATATATTTAAATGCACCTGTTTTTGCATACAGTTATTTCTAATTACCTACTGTATTTTGTCTAAATAAATAACAATTTTGACAAATCATGTTTACTTACATTGCAGTCGCTCAGCAATGTTTTTATGCAACCTAGCAGTGCTAACGTTAAACAAGGACTAAACATGTCATTTTATTCAAATCTATTTGCACCATTCTAGAAGCTGAGAGAAACAGAGTCAGTTAGTTAAGTCTGCTACATAATCATTGGCGAAGTTGAGGATTTGCCGGAGAGCCAACAGAACCAGAACATCAATATCATTATTGGTGTCAGACTCTTCATGATAGTTCTTTACAGGAAAGATGCAGGTCATGGGGATTCCCAGTGTGTTACTGCATTCGAGCATCTGAATTGGGAGGAGGGGATTATATCATTTCACACATTCTTCACAATATCCTTTTAAATAACACATAAGCTAAAACATGACATCTTGGTAATCAGCTTCTGCTGCAAGCCACAGTACCTCATAGATGACACATTCACCACCCAGAGTAATTCAGCATAAAAAAAAACATCTGTACAATAAAGCAGAAAATTATGTGACAAACCTTATTCTTTAATGTCTTGCTGATGTAGACGTTTCTCAAATTTTGTTTAACCAGTGGACAGGCCTCATCAATATGTGTCAAGATAAGGACTTGAGGGATATCTGTCACCCAGAGAGAATGAGAGTCAGTCCTGCATCTCACATAGGTTCATACAAACTTCAATAATTTCCCTCAGGTTTTCTCTTCATATTGTTTTTGATCTTGATCAAGGTTATATTTGTAACATGAGCACTCCTTATATTTCATTACATTTATCTCTAAGTTTTGTTGAACAAAACTTATTCTTCACTTGCCTGAAGCACAATGGACTGCACAATGATCAATAGTAAAGTTTTACATGCATTACTCACCAAGTTCACTGGCCTTTTCCCTAGCAATTTTCAAGCTTCTGATGACTGTCTCATGCATGAAAGAGCTGGTTTGTGCTGACATAATGCTCACCAGACAGTGGACTTTATCATTCAGAGTGTGGCAGCGAATGTACCCCGAATCACCATCTCTTAAAGGACTCAAAGGATTAAACTGAAAAAAATTAAATATATTTTTGCCTGACATACTCTGACATTCAGGAATATATTTAAAAATGCTGGAATATATGGGGAAAGGCAGGAGTATACCTGGACAGGAAAAACTAAGTACTCTGACCATCAGGAATGCACATAGAGAAGCTAGGCTATATACTTTGATAGGCAGATGGACATTTTAGGCACAAATTGTCTCTCAGCAAATAGGAGTAAATATAAATTTACTTTTTACTAATTTTTACCATATAGTTCTCTGTCACATGGCCCAGCATAGCGTTAATGATGTCATCAGCGTGGATTCCCGGTATCCCCTCTCCTTGCAGCCCCATGATATCATTTAAAATAAATGGTAAGGTTCCATTTCTTCCATCCCTGATTTTGAGGCTTTTGTACTACAAAAACATCACAAATAGAATATTTTAACACAATCTTAAAGATTCAACAAAGACTCCTTTATTGTCTTCTGTGAATGTTTATCCATTCCAAATCTACACAAATAATGACTTTTGACTTCGTACTTATGTATATATTATAAACATAGGTAATTTTCATAGTCCTCTACACATTTTCAGTAGGATTCAAGACAGTAGATCAGCCACACAATGCCTTCTTAAGTTCTTTCGGCTGCATGTCTGTGGTTTTTATTGACACATTCATCCACCATGCTTCACTGTTGGCATGGTGTGTTTTTAGGCTCAATCCCTAAACTCTTCTTTCTTTAATCATGATGTGCTATTTAGGGGCCCAAGCACTGAAGGTGCACAGGTACCCTATGTTTTTTATCTTTTATTCTTTCTTTTCAATTCTTATCTTCTGGCTAAGTTGTTTATGGTAGCCAATTTGGGAACAGTTTGGGAACACTGATTTAAGAGGGTCTAAGGAACATTCTGGCCAAATTTGTTCCAAGTTCTGCTAGTGACCTAGAACCATCTAGTCTGTCGTCATAACTTTTAACTGTGTGTCCCAGATTTTATTCCATCTTGGATTTTGTTAAATGTTTTTCCCCTTCACTCCTGCATCGTATCATTTGAAGAATTGGTGCAAAATTCACACCTATTTTCCTATAAATACTTTTTATTCCCCTGACTGTAAATTCAGCGCATCCACTAATAGTTATATGCATAAGACTAAACTAGCTTTACATGAAGAAAATATTAAAATGATCTGTTTAGATGTACCAATATAACTGTAAAATAAAACTCTATTTACTTGTTTTGTATGAGTCAGGGTTGAACCTGCCGCTGCCCCGGCTCTGGTCATTACACGGTGTTCAAAGACACTGTTAACTGAATTGATAAAACTGGATTTTCCAGCACCAACTGCTCCATGAAGAAGGATTCGAAGATGGGTGATCTCTGGATGATGGATTTTAAATTCTTTCAGATCTGCCTCAATTTGATCTTTCCCACTAGCACAAGAAAGAAGGCACATGTCACACAATCAGAGATTAGCATGGCTGTGCACCAATAGCTTTATTTCTATAAAAGTGTTACTTACTCCCAGTTTATGTGCCTCCATTCATTGTCAAATTCTGGTACAATAGTGGGTTGTGGTGTAGGCTGCTGCATGGGCTGTTGCTTGGGCTGCTGCATGTGCTGTCCTGAAAAAAAGATAATGTTGCAAAATTACTAGAGATTTCTACTCTTACCCCTCCTAACCTACCCCCTGTTTAAACATCCAGATGTACCACAAAGTCTTATAGTGAACCTGCAGTATATCACTGTAAAATTGCTGGCATTCCTTTTTACTTGTTTTCACCTTTTGTAGATGTTAAACACTTCCAAACTGCTCACAGAAAATGGTTACTTGTGTACTGTAATGTTTTTCGTGAGAAAAGGCCAGGCTTACTCACCTTGCGAAGGCGGAGGACTGGAATTTGAATCTGATGATCCAAAAAGAGATTTTAGAATCCAAGACATGTCTTGTTCTTCCGGCCAAATCCTTAAAAATAGTTAATAGATTGAGCGGATCCATTTGTCTGTAAAAATTCATTTTTGTTACTGAATAGTTACAGTAAAGCTTGCTTCAAAAAAATTGGAACCTAAATGGCAAACCTCTAGGTCAACTTCATATGTAGTCGATGGCAGTTTGTAGAAGACCCAGACATTTTATAAAATGTGTAAATAAATAAATACTTAGCCCTTGTGCCTTACCACAGCGGAGAGAACATACTGTTTGACACTAGCTGTGATTACAATATCTCATGTTGAAATTGGTCTACAATACAAGCACACTCAAATTATACCACTATTAAAAACACAAAAGAGACAGAGTGAAAAAATTATCAAGGTGTCTACTACAGAACACCTCTGCTGCATCGTTCCTGTCTGTTATCCATGGCAAAGGTTCACGTTTTTAGTCTGTTTAAAATGTCTTTCTTGAAATCAGTAACATTAGAAGCATTAGTAGGATATAAGGGTAAGAAATCTAATATATAGAGGAAGAGAATTTTTACCTACTATTTGAAGCTGAATCTCTGTCCAAATGCAATTTCTTTTCCTGACACAATGTTTGTGCTTTTACATATCCTGGCAACACCCAAGTGAGCTGTTGTTCTGTTCTCCAGATAGTCTAAAAAAATGTCCCACTGGAATATGGCTTACAATTGAAACTGAAAGTAATATTGAGCATACTGCTGAGTCATGTATTGTACAATCTCTAAGTGTAACCTATCATATCTTTGGACATCTGATATGTTTGATTTGCAAGTTCAGTTAATGTGCTAGACTTATGCTGACAAGTTGTTGTATTTTAAGATCTGTGTTTTGCAGGGAAAAGGGAAATTACCTCTCTCTCTCTCTCTCTCTCTCTCTCTCTCTCTTTACAGAGAAGTTGCAAGTAAATGGGATTCCCAGTTTGTGGCTACATTCAGAAATTTAAATTGGGGAAAAAGTAAAACCCTCATGCCAGCACCTCCTGGTGGTAAAACCTTAAACCATCAATTTATCAAACCAACATTTATTATGGTATCATTAATTAATATGTAATTAATGGTACTTTAATAGTAACTTTAATAGTAACATTGGAAATTTTGCAAACTTGAAATCTCTAACACCCAACATAGTAAACTTGCAAAGTTCCTGACCCTCACCCTAAGTAAGTTTAATCCCCCAGTGTAACCCCTCTTATATCTCTATTTCTTCCACTTCCACTCATAAAGCCATGGGTGCAGGGGTGGAGCCTGGGCAAATGTTGGCAGGAAAATGGGCATTTCAAGGAAAATTGTCCAGTCATGGGACTGTCATGTTCTTACCCCACATTTTCTGTCACAGCAAGCACTTCCAGGTTGGTGGCCATTTCTGATCATCCACTTACCGCCAGATGGTCTCTCCAGTCAGCCTTTTGCCCTGTGAAGACATCCCACCACTCCCTGTTGCATTCTCTCTTTGTTATGGCCCCTGCTTGTTCCTGTTCTTCATGCCTGCCTAGTTCTAGCCTATGTGGTGAGTCTTTTTTCTTGACTCTACTTGCTCCTGTCTTTGTCTTTGCCTGCCCCCTTGTCACCACTGTTTGCTGATCGGTACTTTTGGACTGTTTTATTGAATTATGCCTCTGGATCTCCCCTGTGGATTATTGAACAGTGTTCTTTTTCTCTGTGTGTTATGAACTGTGTTTTTTTTCTTTGTGGAAAAGCTGTGCCTTTTCCTCGTGGATTATATAACTGTACATTTCTGTGGATTATTGAACTGTGTTTTTTCTCTGTGGACCACTGAACTGTGCCTTTCTCCCTGTGTAATATTGAACTGTGCCTTTCTGTGGATTTCAAACTGTGCTCTCTCTCTATCTGTTTGAACATTGAACTGTGGATTCTGCTTTGGACTATTTACTACATTGAAAGAATTCTAAACTCTAGCTTTGCCTGGTGCCTTGCAGTTGGGTTTCTCCTGCTATTTGTTACATCCCCATGTGGGCAGAACTGGACCCAGCAGGTGCTCCGAGTCTACAGGTTCAACTAGACAACTTGACCCAAGCCTCTATTACCCATGAACAGTGAGTACCTTGCTCACCAAGTAAGCGAGCTTACCAGCTCTCTGGTCCCACACCCCCAGCCAGCTAACCCAACCTGCTCCATCCAGAGCACTCCAAGGAACCTGGTCTCTGCTGTGCATTCCTGATGCAGTGCAGGGTCAGTTTCTAGTTGCAGCCATCCTCCATCTCCTCAGAACAAGCTAAGGTGGCCTACATTATCTCCCTCCTGTCTGGCAAAGCCTGCCTATGGGTAACCGCAGAATGAGAAAACCAGTCCACTGTCTGGGCCTGGATTTTTGTACAGCAGCCGCATACACCGAATGGAATTTGACCGCCCTCTGTGACACCTTCTGAGCTTGCTGCCCACAAACTTCCACCAGAACTGGATTATCTGAGCTCCAAAGCCACCTGAATCAATTGTCTGAACAGAGAGTGACGTGCTGAGAAGGAACCATCATGCAGTTAGTGCCCCAGGCCCCGGTGGGCCCCACCAAGCACCTCAGCCTCATCAAGGTCCCCAACAACACAGCTCCTGACCCCCCTACCTGGCTCCGCCACAACCCATAGAGGTCCGATACCGCAGTTTGTCTGACACTGAAAGAAAAAAAGCAAAATCGAATAGACTTTGTCTTTACTGCGGTAACCTGGTCCATTTTACATCTTCCTGTCCAGAAAATGGGAGGGCTCGTGCCTGAAAGGGCAGACAGCAGTGAGCCCACCAGTTCCAGCCTCCTCCAAACCCCTGCTTAAGGCCTGCATCATGGCTTACTCTCAGAATCATGACCTGGCAGTCTTCCTGGATTCAGGGGCAGACTCTGAATTCATAGACCAGGAACTGAGTTGCAACTAGTGATTGAGACTGAGCCGCTACCAGCCCCCCTCCAAGTTCGAGCTCTTGATGGTCACATTCCTTCACACTATCCAATGCAAGACGAAGCCTCTGCTGGTAACCATGGCTGAGTACCACCAGGAGTGCCTGTTATTTCTCATCATTTCAACATTTTCCCCCCATCATGTTTAGGGTTTCCTGGCTGAAGAAACAACCCCTACATAGACTGGACTAATGGTTGGTTTATTAGCTGGGGTACTTTTTGCTACACTCACTACTTCAGCCCAGGCTCACCCAGTCCAACAAACCACTTCTTGACCTCAGTACCCTACCACCCATCTACCACGACTTTGGGACAGTTTTCACTAAGGTTAAACTATGATCCCTGCCTCTTTACTGGCTTTACTGTGCTGTTGACCTACTGCCAGGTGTCATGCCCCCCAAGGGGTGTCTTCACCATCTTTCAGGACCTGAGTGGGAGACTATCAATGTGTACATTCAGAACTCTTTTTCCACTGGCATCATATGTACCTCCTCTTCACCTGCCAGGACAGGGTTTTTCTTTGTGAAGAAAGATAGGTCCTTGTGGAGATGTGTCAACTACCGTCTTTGTGGCCATGTAGCGACTGTATGTTACCCCTTGCCATTAATGTTGTTCATCTTCTAACTCCTCCAGGAGGGCCTCCATCTTCTATAAGATTGGCCTCTGCAACACCTATCATCTGTGGTCATTCGTGAGAAGAGTTTAACAGGCCATTACCAACCAACCTACTCTGGAAGTCTGTCTGGAGGGAAAAC
Organism: Hemibagrus wyckioides; assembly: GCF_019097595.1. Lineage (NCBI taxonomy): Eukaryota > Metazoa > Chordata > Actinopteri > Siluriformes > Bagridae > Hemibagrus > Hemibagrus wyckioides. Next base: position 2,306,968 of record NC_080735.1, on the reverse strand, counting down.
ATTTCATCACTGAACCCCAATGAGCCCAGATTCTTAAGTGGTACCAAGGCCAGGAAGATAATGAAGGATCTCAGCCACCCCAACAATGGACTCTTCTCTCTGTTGCGGTCAGGGAAACATTTCCGATCCTTGAAGGCAAAGACAGAGAGAATGAGGAGGAGCTTCTTCCAGCAGGCCATTCAGGCCCTTAAACAGAACACCTAGAACCTGGACTTTCTGGACTTCCCCCACATATGGCATGACATTCTACCTCAGCTGATTGTTGCACACACAATAATTGCACACTCTGCACTACTCAGCACACACAGTAACCTCACCCACTGTACATCTTTGTGTGCATCTTTGTGTGCACACTGCACCGTCACTATATATATATATATATATATATATATATATATATATATATATATATATCTTATGTATGCACACTGTGCATACTGTATTTATATTGTCATAACATTTATATTTGTCTTTTACATATATGTATATATTGTGTATACACTACTCACAAAAAGTTAAGGATATTCGGCTTTTGGGTGAAATTACCTTTATAACCTTTACAGGTGAACTTAATTTGACCTTCTCTACACTTTTGAATGCACATGTCCAACTGTTCAGTGTTTCAGTACTTTTTGCATGTTCTCTAACAAGGTGAAGTGGACGTCCTTTGGCCACATCCCACATTGATGACCGCTTCATTGTGAACAGTGCCCTGAAGAACCGGATGATGAATGCCACTCAACTCCAGGCACATTTAAGGGAGGTGAGAGACACCCAAGTGTCACGTCAGACCATTCGAAACCATTTACATCAGCGTGGTCTGCGTGCTAGACGACCTGCATGGGCCAGGGAGAAGTTACAGTGAGGGAAAAAATGATTTGATCCCCTGCTGATTTTGTACGTTTGCCCACTGACAAAGAAATGATCAGTCTGTAATTTTAATGGTAGGTGTATTTGAACAGTGAGAGACAGAATAACAACAAAAAAATCCAGAAAAACACATTTCAAAAAAGTTCTACATTGATTTGCATTTTATTGAGTGAAATAAGTATTTGATCCCCTATCAATCAGAAAGATTTCTGGCTCCCAGGTATCTTTTATACAGGTAAGGAGCTGAGATTACAGTAGGAGCACTCTCGGGGAGTGCTCTTAATCTCAGCTCATTAACTGTATGAAAGACACCTGTCCACAGACAGGTGGACAGGTGGAAATTAATAATTTTACCCTTCATTTAGAACATATTATAATATTATTATTTATCCTATATCAGTGGCGGGCCGTGCATTTCACACCTAGGCCTTCACTGGTGTCCTTCCTGAACTAATCCATCTCTATACCATCTGTCAGAGCGTGCAGAGTCAGGAGAATCAGGTGGGCACACAACAGGCGTGGCTTTATTAAAGAACAGAATATGAATGACCGAAACTCAGGAAACTGCTGTTGCAGGAGAAACTAAGGCGGGCGAGCCCCCTAAATGACTGCAATTCTCCATAAACTGTACACAAATTCATGATCGCCTCAGTCCCCTTTAAATTTTATATGAAAACAGCCCCGTCTTTCAGCGTGTTCTTCAATCCACAGACCGAAGCTTTGCAGAGAGAGGATCAGAGGATGCGTGTGTGTGTGTGTGTGTGTGTGTGTGATCAGGAAGATTTGTATTTGGCTTGTTCAGTACTCAAATATTATACACATCTATGTAATACAGTGGAATGCTGCAATACGTTTACCATCCTACCCTGTTAGTCAAACATTTATTTTATTTTATTTATTCATTTATTATTTACTATTATACCCTTATTGGGGGCTGAGCCCCCCTAAAATCCTAGAATTGCCCCAGGACGCCACAGCAATAGAATCAAATACTAATCAAATAGCAAAGTAAAAATGAAATTAGTCTACAGTATTTCACACCTCACAAGGAATAGTCCATTTTATTACAGTTCCTTTTCTCAAAAAAGACATTCTTGATGCCGTATGCAGCAAACTGAAATCTCCGGAGGACGCAGCATCCGAAATGAGACGCAGTGAACGTAGAAACAATGTATATGGGCAGGTCACAATGTATATGGGCGGGATAACTGGAGTCTGACAACTGCAATTATCCAATCAAAGGACAGATAATTGCTGATGTAATCGTATGTCTACTAGATGGCCCCAGTGATGCCAACTCGAAATCTGATTGGTTAAGGTAACAATTTAATTGCTACTTATTTTAAGCTACGGGGGCCTGCACTACTGATTCTGAAGGCCTTAAGGCAGATTTCTTTCACCCTGGCAAGACATGATGTCAGCCACTGGCTGAAATATGATTGGATAAATACTCCTATCATAAATATACACTATTGAAAGCAGCGCAACCAAGAGAAAATCTATGAAATGTAGAGAATAGACTATTGGGAATAATTTAATACACATTCATGGAAAAATATATTAAATATATTAAAATGCAAGTCAGTGATTCAAATCACTGCTGTTTAGGCCAGCAGAGAAGGACTTGCTGACCCTGACGGCCCACCACTGTCCTATATAAAGCTTTGTGTTGCAATAATGACTGAGTTGATGGGATCTGGAAGTCTTTACATACTGTATGTACCCCACCACAGTATTTTTTCTTTATTGCTTCAGTAGGGATGTGCACAATCTGATCAAGTGTAAAGACTCCACTGGGTTCTCAAGTTTGTTCTTAGCAGGTGAACTGGCTACACTAAATTGCCACTAGCTATGCATGAGTTGTGTGCAGGATTGCAGCCAGGATAAAGGACCCTAACCAGGCAAAAAAGTGCTTAAGTAGGATGTATAAATACAAGATGCACTTCTTGTCCATAATTCATAAAGTTTATTTATCGTACTTCCACATACTCTCAATATGCTTTACATGGAAGAGGTCTCCAAGGATCATTTCACCAGGGTCAAACACATTAGCCAGTTGAGCATGTACACAAAATAACTTGAATATTACATAGACTTTTTTTTATATAGGATATAAGTTTTATCTCTAATGTCCACCTTTAACAGAATTAATCAAACATGATAAAGGATTGTCATAAAACTAAAATTACCAACATGGAGAGTTGATAGAAATATTGCTCTGTAATTATATAACATATACACTTAAATGTACTTTTGGCCACTATTATCTTGACTGCAAGCTCTCTCCAATGGGCCAATGCATACGCAAAACATAAAAAAACTTGTGTCATCTCATTTTGCATCTTAAACACACACATACCCCAAGCCCTGCCCACACACACGCATACACACTCCCTAAACTCTTTGCCACACAAACAGACAAAGGACTGTATTCAGAGTTAAGTGTAGATTTAATATTGAAATTGACACTGCAGACATAACTGCAGAATTATGTGCTATTCAGAAGTTACATAAGAGTTATGCATATGGAACAGATTTTGGCTAAAACACAGGTTAAGATTTTTTAAGGACATTGGCTCTCATGACCTTGATTTAATATCTCGTTAAATTGTGCAAATTATTAACTGTCGGAGTATGACATAAAAAAGTTAAATGCTAAATAATAGGATGTCCCAGATCAGGTGCTATTCTATAAGCTGTTGAATAATGAGTGTTTTACTTTTTAGGTTTAAAAGTGGTGGTCTAGATGCTGTTGGTCTTAGGTGCTCTACTCAAGAAAAATCTGGCATCCTGAGATGCATGAACTACACACAGGTTATTTGAATCATCTGAATGGCGCAAACTGAGAAAACTAACTTAAACTGGTGCAGAACCCAACTCTGTAACTTTCCCAGCATGACTTTGGCACTCTGAATACGGCCCATAATGCTCGTTCACATTAATTGGGATCGAAGGGGTGCTTGTTGCATTCCAAATTCTACTCTGTAATCTATATGTCACATTTACACTATGTCACGCAGCATTTATAAATTATAAATTATAAATTACACTGCTCTATCTGCTGAAAATTGGGATTTGTCAATGCAGAAACTACACAATTAAACACATTCACGCACAAACAAATACAGTGACAACATAAGGATCACAACATCTCAGGTTTTTTTTTTGCTTTAAAATATGGATTCAAAGGGGAACCCATTAAATGGCTTGTCCTACTTTTTTTTAGCTACCAAGCAAAATTCCTCAATCTTTAGCATATTCTTCCTTTTTGTTTTCCCCGTGTTCCCCTTTGAAATCTGAGTTATCACCAAACCTCATAGCCAGCTTCACATTAAAGCACAAAAATGGTGATTCCAATTATTTCTGAAAAATGAATACACGAACGTCGATCGCCAGTGAAGAAAAGCCCAAACATAGTACACACAGAAACACACACACATACACTCTGACACATTGCTAGCATTTCTTGACCTTAACAATGTTTAAATAGTTTGTTAGCATTTATTTGTGCTTATCTCTGGAAGCAGCATGAGAGCGGTCCGTACATCCTGGCTCCAAAACCTTCACCAAACATGGATGTTTCAGGATTTCACATTTTAAACCCAAGATATCTGTCATCCAGAAGGTCCACAACTTTATAAACAAGTCCATGTTTATCATATCGTTTATTGTAATTCCCCTTGGATTAGCTTGATCATTAAAGCAAGGCTTTAAATAGATCTGGCGCTCAGATGAAGACTATGCTGTGCTTTTGTGTCTATGATTTATTTGTGCTTTTTTTTTCAATCCAGCATGGCATCCAACTGGTCAGCGAGATCATCAAACATGCTTCCAATGTCGTCGAGAATGTTGACTGTGCTTTTATTCTCCATTGTAGAACTGGAACACATGGGAGAAAAGGAAGAAGGTGGGATTTCTGATAAATACAGTACAATGCTAATTTGTTGGTCTTCAATATGTCTATGTCTTTTTATTTGAAAAACCTTTTTTATATATATATATATATATATATATATATATATATATATATATATATATATATATATATATAAATATATATATATGCATATACACAGTGTTGGGTAGGTTACTTTGGAAATGTAATAGGTTACAGATTACAAATTACCCTGTAATGTAATAAATTGTGACTTTTCAGTTACTTTATAAAAGTAAAGTAACTGATTACATTTGATTACTTTTTGATTACTTTTAAGTTTCTAACGGATATTTTCAACGAAATCATTTCCAAACATTTATCCCAGGCAGGGTTAACCTTACAGTAGAACTCAACTCTGTTTACTGTTAGAATTTTACATCTTTCATCATTTGAATTAAGATTATATTAATTTAATACTGTTTTAGGAATCAGATCTTTGCGTAGCTATGACAGGACACACTGGCAAGTAACAATGCCTTGAAAAAAAAACATAATCTGTAAAGAGTCATCATAATGTACGCTACAGCGCTAAAATAACTAAGTTATATTAGATCTGACACCAACACATTTACAAGGAGGAAAAATGTGAGCTATATATTTTCTGTCAAGGGTTCATAAATAGAAGTGTGCCTGGTAAAAGTAGCTAGCAGACAAGCTAATTTGTTCTGAATGTTTTGAATACAGGTCTTGAGTACACTATGAGCTCGATGAATGTGCTGGCGCGTTTTAGTGGATTAGTAGATACTGACTGGTTTAATCAGCATCTTGATATGCCACACCTGTGAGGTGGATGGATTACCTCGGCAAAGGAGAAGTGCTCACTAACACAGGTTTAGACAGATTTGTGAACAATATTTGAGAGAAATAGGCCTTTTGTGTACATAGAAAAAGTCTTAGATCTTTGAGTTCAGCTCATGAAAAATGGAGCAAAAACAAAAGTGTTGCGTTTATAATTTTGTTCAGTGTATTTGTGCCCTTATTGGATTTCAGGATGAAATTATTTTTAAATTTCCAGGACTGAAATGCATTTTTATCACTCGCCATGGTGGCAACTTTCGGACAGGTTGTAGTAGCCTAAAGCTTTCAGCGGCAATTGTGGATTAACGTAATTGGCAGACGCGCCGCAAATTCAAACCAGAGAACCAATCAAAAGCATCAGAATAGCACCACTTTAATAAACTCTAGCAACAAATTAATATCATTTAACATATCCTACATTTTCATAAGTAACTGTAATTTAATTACACATTTTTCTCAGTAACTGTAACGAGTTACTGTTACATTTATTTTGTAATTAAATTATGTAACGCCGTTACATGTAACTAGTTACTACTAGTTACTCCCCAACACTGCATATACATACATATACATGCATACATTTTAATTAGTATCAAAAAACATTTCATTTTTAATGATGAATAAAAAATTTATAAATACTTGTCTTCAGTCATGATCCTTTCCTCTACAACCTCCAGCGCTGCAGCTAAGGAAGCACTGGTCTCATCTAGCCTTAGCTGGTATATTTCTTCTTCCCCATGAAGTCTGGCTTCATCCAATCCTCTGGCAATTGGTGCCCCCTGTGGAATTTCCTCTGCAGTTACACAACCATCTTCTGTTGTGCTTTCAATTTCTCCCTCAATTGGCATCTGTCTGGCCACACCTACTTTCCTGCGCCTCATCAGCACCTGCCCTGACCCCTCTGTGACCCTTGTGACCTCATTAGAGGTTCCTATCTCTTGCCCCTTAACCACTGCTGCCTCCTTCCTCTGCCTTTTCCTCTCATCATCCTCACTGTGTTTTTCCACCTCTCGTGGCTCTGCCTCAAAAGGGCTGGGAATGTCCACTGACAGCCCTGCCATGGAGGATCTTGGAGGTTTGACCGGGGCAGATCCACTCCCGGGAGTAGAGGGAGTTTGTGGAGTTTGTGGGCTCTGAGCAGGAGATGTCAACGGTCGTGGGGACAAAGTGTGGGACTCTGCTGGTTTCGGAGTCGGGGTTGATGGACTCAGTACGGGATGTTCCTCTTGCTCAGAAAGAACAGTCGGGGAGAGTGGGTGTGTGTTTAGCTCACTGGGTGGGGTAAGTGTGTGTGTTGGCAGGGGCTTTATTTTGATTGGTTTAGGAAGTGTTGGAGGAGGGCTTGGCTTTGGAGACACAGCCGGTGGAACTTTTTTGACCTCCACTGCAGTGACAGAAACACCAGAGAAAAAATTTGGTTAATGTAATAATATATATTAACTATTCAAAATAATCATAAATAATGTTATGTACTTAAAGACAGTTATGTCCAGCAAAATATTTTAAAGTCTAGTATTGAACAAATTCACTATGACAGAATTTTGTCATTTTCAGCACATGCTTCAGACCAATTTTTCAAAACTGATTATCCATACTAATTTAGCAATACCTGTGCTGTGTTGGTTCTCCAGTCCTGGAAGTGGAACTCTCCTGGTTGGAGTGGGAGGCTCAAGCTTTCTGAGGCCCAAGGCTGGTTTGGGGGAAACTGGAGGCTTCAATGCTCGCCTAAAATCATCACTCATATCACTTTCCCTATACATATTTTCCACCTCTGATACGGGTCTTACACGAATAGCACCATCTGGTGCATTTGCAGCTACATCATCTATCTGAGATGGTGCTATGACCTTTGGCCGTCTTCTCACAGTGCTGGTTTCAGTGAGCTGGAACCTCTCACTGCCCACGTCGTGAGGTGTGCGGGGCCTCCTTAAGGTCGCTGTGGCATCTACACGTGACCATTCTTCTTGAGTGAGCATAGAGCGGGGTCGGGGCTCTGGAGTTCGCCTCACATGGAGATTTTCCACTGGTTCTTCAGTAAATGGCAGAAATTTAGTAACTTGTTGGGTGCCATCTTGCTGTGCAATGGGATTCTCATAATCAGTTATAGGGCCGCTGATTGTGCGACGTCGACACTGGATCTCTTCGTCTGAACTCAGAGTGTCACGGTTTCTTCTGAGAATGTCTGGGCTTGCCTGGAGAAATTTAAGATTTCATATTCACAATAATGTAACTGACTCATTATTAATATCAAGAACATGTTAACAAAAACATGAGGAAATGTAACAGGATGAGAATGTTTTTGTTTGATTTCATAAAAATGGTGTTACCTGTAAGTAATTCCTGCTACCACTTTTTGTCCTGCCCCCTAATGTGGACATTTCTAGCATGGCAGCAATGTCTCGAACGCTTCCACCTAAAACCCCTGATTCAGATGCAGGTCCACAGTCGCTACGGCGCCGTTCTCTGTATGTCACACTGAGAAACGAATCACACGGCTCGCCTTGGTTAACCCCGCCTTCATTTAGCAGGTTCCCTGTGGAGATGGAGGAGCAAGAGCGCTTTGGAGGTGTAGGGGGGCGTGTCTTCCTGCGAGGTCGTGTTGTGGCAAAGGACTGGCTACGGTTTACCCCTCCAACATCCAGGGAGGACGCTGTACGGTTACCCCCACCCACCATGGCATATTTCATGGATGAATCAGGGAAGGGTGGGTCTTTCCGTCTAGGTAAAGGAGGTGTGCCATCTTCATCTTCCTCAACTGTGCTTTCATGGGGAAGACAGAGCAACGGGACTGGGCGGGCTTGAGAATTTGAGTGAGGGGATGAACTTTTGACTTTAGTGGGTGTATGTGGTGGTGTGTGGGCTGGACTGTTGCACAAAGCAGGCTTTTTTAGAGGAGGTGGAGCATTTGCTCGTTGTATACCACGCCCCTGGGTGGTGTGCCGTGGAGAGCCATGTCCTTCAATTCCTCTGCGTGCCCTTGGTGCAGGGGTGGATTCTGGAGCAGCTTGTTGTTTTGAAGTTGTGCTTTCATTGGACTGCCTTTCCTTGCAAGTGTCCTCCTTTTTCAGAGGTTCTCCCAAACGGTTAACAGCTAACATTAACTTCTTCTGATGTCCTGCAGTGTAAAGGAATTGTTGTTACACTATTAATATGGTTAAATATATTAAAGAAATACTCCAATTTTATATCTATACATTCAGACTCTTCAGTACCCAGCTTGGTGATGCCAATCTCGTGCAAGTCCTCCAGGGTGATGTCACTGACAAAGTCCATGTTGTCGTAACCATTTTGGACAAGAGTCTGATAGTACTGACTAAGTCCAATCAGGGACAACCACTCTGCTAGGCTAGTCTACAGGAACATGAAGATGAGGAAGAAAGAGGCTGTGAAGTCTAACTATCTCCACAATGATTGACATGAAATTTAATTCATTCAATAACATTTTGCTAAAGGTCTTACTGGTTTCTCTTTAGGTATCCAGTCAGGAATGCAGAGTTTGCTAATCTCAGACAGCATCTTTTTCCTGTGTCCAGGTTTTGTCACCCCAATTGCTGTCAGATCCTGGAGTTCAAACATAATGAGATCAAATTTCTGTACAATGAATTCTATTTTATTCATTAACACTATACAGGTTTCTGTGATAAACATAATCAGAATTTATGACCCAAGTTCAAAAGATTCATTTGTACTTGAAAAAGTTTGTGTCAGTACCTCTGGTGTCATCCTACTGATGGTCTGAAGATCGTATCCAGCTGTAAGAAAGTTTGTTGTATAAAACTGTAGCTGAGCGCTAGTAAGCCATTCAGCCACGGCCTCTGAGCTCTACAACACAAATAATTCAGTTGTTCTTTATATACTTATTATTGTATGTGGAGACATTTGATTCCATGTTCTCATCATTTTCGACATACGACAGTGACTTGCCTTGCTTTCTGTTGCAGCACTATCTTTTCTCTGTAGTAAAGGATCAACAAATGTTTTTTTCTTTTCTGGACGTGGACCACCAGGTGCACTCTGGGTAAGTTGCGAAGAAGCTGGAGTACACAACAAAATGTTATTTCTACAACCCCAGTTTTTTTTTTTTTTTACAAAATCTTTTTATATCTGATGAATAAATGCAATGCTGGTTAATGGGTTGGACCCAAAAATAGGGTACCTGCACTGGGGTCCTGCTCCAGGAGATGTTCTTTTGCTTTGGCTGACTGAGACAATACTGTAGCCAGCAACTACAACACAAACACAAAATATTTTTTTAAATAAGAGAAACATTATTTCTGTGTAGATTTGCTACTAAAGGACTTGTAGTGTGTTTTTCGCACCTTTACCCCCTCTGCCTGTGCGTGTAGCCCAGGCACGTTAACGCCATGTGTGTTGAGCCCTGGGGAATGTGTTGGCGTGGTTGGGACAGGCACAGGGGAGCTGGCAAGATGAGCATTGGCATTGTCCACCGGACCACTGACTGAAGAGCGGCCACTGGTAAGGCTCCCTGTGCTGCCAGCACCTAGTGAACAAATAATGAATAAGTAACATGTAAGTTAAAAAAAAAAAAAATTGTCTCTGTTTTGCATTCTGCATTGGCTGCATGTAGATGAGCTGGTGGTTCAGTTGAAATAACTTATTTTGAAAATAAGTGTGTGCAGCAGTTACACATATGCTGGTCAACACAAGTCTTCTCTAGAAAAAAATGGCATAATCTATCCTGAATGAAGTACTCACCTTTTGAATAATGCTCATACTGCATATGTATGCATATATTGATTAGCCATGACATTAAAACACTGACAGGTGAAGTGAATAACACTGATTATCCTGTTACAATGACATCTGTCAAGGTATGTGATATATACAAGGCAGCAAGTGAACAGTCACTTCTCTGCATAGCCTCAGACCATTCAGAGTGCTCATGCTGACTCCTGTACACTGCTGAAAGTGCCTATAATGGGCTTGTGAGTATCTGAACTGAACCATGGAGAAACGGAAAAAGGTGATTGGTTTTTTTTTTTTCATATCATGTGGATGGCCAGTGACCTAGGGAAGAGATGGTGCCAGGATGCATTGTGGACACCTACCAAAACAATGTTACGCATGAATACCATGTACACCCCTTCATGGCAACGGTATTCAGTTCAGTGTGCTCTTTCAGCAGGATAATATGCCCTGCTACACTGCAAAACCTGTTCAGGAATGGTTTAAGGATCATGATTCAAGGTGCTGACTTGGCCTATAAATTCTCCAGATCTCAATCCAATCGAACATCTGTGTCAAGTGCTAAACAAACAAGTCTGATCTTTGCAGACTCCACCTCACAATTTACAGGACTTAAAGGATCTGCTGTGAATGTCTTGATGCCAGATACCACAGCACACCTTCAAAGGTCTTATGGAGTACATACCTCAACAGGCTCGAGCTCTTTTGGTGCAGAAGGGGGGCTTACACAATATTAGGCAGGTGGTTTTCATGTTATGATTGATCAGTGTACTCAAATCCATACCTGCTAAAGGTTTCCTCAGGACCCAGATCTCCTCACTGGAACTGCTTTGCTGCCCACTTAACGTCGGGGAGCCATGGGGGCTGGACACCGAACCTCGGGAACCTGAAACACATACGCAGACAAACACACACACACAGATTTCTACATATGCCTATATTCCACTGCAAAAAAAAAAATATATCTACACACAGAAAGCAGGGAATTATATTCAGGGAGCCAAAGAGCAAAATACACCTTTATAGATTAGAAAGTATTAGTAAAATAATACAAAATGTGCTTATTTGATATACACTACTCACAAAAAGTTAACAATATTTGGCTTTCGGGTGAAATTTCAGGATGCACCTAAAATGCACTATAACCTTTACAGGTGAACTTAATTTGACCTTCTCTACACTTCTGAATGCACATGTCCAACTGTTCAGTGTTTCAGTACTTTCTGCAGAACTTGCTGTTCTCTAACAAGGTGCTTAACGGCAAAATTCACAACTGGTGTTTGATCCATGAATCCACCAATAAATTTTCTGGTTCAATTAGAATTGGTATTTAAACAGTCCTCTTCATCATGCTGTTCACATTTTGACATCATGAGACCAAGACCACACCTAACAATTGATCAACAGTACCTCACCATTGTGAGGCTTCAAACAGGATGTTCTCAGAGGGAAGTGGCCACTGAGCTTAGAGTGTCACAGAGTGTCATCAGCAGGTTGCGACAGAGATACAGAGAGACTGGGAGAGTCACAGAAAGGCATAGAAGTGGACGCCCTTTGGGCACATCCCATGTTGATGACCGCTTCATTGTGAACAGTGCCCTGCGGAACCGGATGATGAATGCCACTCAACTCCAGGCACATTTAAGGGAGGTGAGAGACACCCAAGTGTCACGTCAGACCATTCGAAACCATTTACATCAGCATGGTCTGCGTGCTAGACGACCTGCATGGGTACATGACCACACCACCAGGCACAGGCATCGGGCCAGGGAGCATTCACGCTGGACGAGGGACCAGTGGGCCTCAGTGCTGTTCTCTGATGAAAGTCGATTCACGTTGAGCAGAAATGATGGCCGCCAACGATGTTGGAGATGTCAAGGAGAGCGCTATGCATCAGCCACTGTTGTGGTGGTGTTACAGTCTGGGCAGGTGCGTCCACTCAATACAGAACTGCCCTACATCTTGTGAATGGTACAGTGACAAGCCAGTACTACCTGAATAACATCATTAATCCAGTCATTGTGCCCCTGCATGAACAACACAGGCCTAATTTCATCTTCATAGACGACAATGCTCCAGCTCATCGAGGTCGCATCATTAGGGAACGGCTGCTGGAGGCTGGGGTACCTCAAATGGAGTGGCCTGCACTTTCTCCAGACCTGAATCCCATAGAAAACCTATGGGATCAGCCGAGTCGCCGTGTAGAGGCTCGTAACCCTGCACCCCAGAACCTCAATGACCTGAGGGCCGCCCTTCAAGAAGAGTGGAATGCCATGCCTCAGCAGACAATAAGTCGACTCGTGAACAGCATGAGACATCGTTGTGAAGCTGTAATTGATGGTCAAGGGCACATGACAAATTATTGAGACACTGAGATTTTTTGTTGTGGTATACCCACCACTGTTGTTGGCTTTTGTTTTCCAAGAAATTGTTTGAGATGAGGAAATCACCATTGCAGCTTCTACTTAAATGCCCTACTTTCATGATATAATATCACTGTAGCGTGAACATTCACCCAAAAGCCAAATATCCTTAACTTTTTGTGAGTAGTGTATATTTAAATAAAAAAAAAAATACATGACAAAACCTGCAACAATCAGTCTTTCTGTTTGACAAGTCTATTTGCACTGTATTTGCATAGAATTTCCTTCATTATTATCAAATAACACCATATAATGAATAGGTAACACACTCGAAACATGGCTTCAACTTAATCAGATCAGCTTTTGATCAACAGGTTTGGTGAGGAATGTTGTGGTCTTCTCTAGGAAACTATTTTCTGATTCATGAAATTCATAAAAAACAGTTCTTGGCAGGTGACTTCTCCTTCTAGACGTGATTATGAATCACATTAATGAATGCATCTGATCTAATGTGTGTTATGGGTTTTAAACCTCAGATGCTTTCTATACATCTCATTTTAATTCTGTTTACTGAAGCTGTATCTTGTGTATGATCTTAGATACGTTTAAGGTTTAAAAGACATTTTAAACAAGTCATTTTAAACAAACCCATTTTATTTCCATTTTTCAGGCCCAGAAATTAGTCACACCTCCCAGTCAGAACGATATTGCTCTTGCCTGTCATGGGGTAGATGGAGGTTTGTCAGTGTTTTCATTCCGATTCTAGTTTCATTGATTAACAAACTGAACAATTGCATAACAACATGTCATAACCTCACACCCATTTTTTGTCATTACAGATAATTTACAGATAAATGACTATTTTAAGCTCCACCCAACAAGGACTAATTGTGAAGTGGTGGCCATATTGTTTAAAGAAATCTAAAATTCTAAGTATTCTGATGAATGCTGATGCTGTCTAAATATCCCGAAATGTGAAGAGCAAAAAACAAAAAGTGGGGTTTGCATATTAGGCAAATTATCAGATTTTAATGAGAGTGGCTAAAAATCATCATGTTTATCTAAAGCAACTTATAAGTATTTTAAATTGATCTAATACATCAATTCATAAGCCTATACTGTATATGTGTGTGTGTGTGTGTGTGTGTGCACTCATGTGTGTGTGTTTGTACCTTTCGCTCTTTTCGGCCCCTCTGAGCGGGAGGAGGGCGGTTCGAACGCAAATGAGCTGCAGGTGGGTGTGTTATACCCGAATGAGGTGAACAGGGGCTGATGGGAAGAGATCAGGGAGGGAGGAGGGGGCAAAGAGGTCAGGGGAAGAGAGAGAATGTGGGAGTCACCGTTCACCATGGCAACTGAGCCAATTGCCGGCGGACGGATGTGTATCTTAAGATACTGCTGAGTAGAGGGTCCTGGGCACGACGGAAATAATAACACAAATGACACCAAAACACGACACGACACGACACAACACGACAGGGGAAGGAAACACAAAATAAAACATGTTCAAGAAAAAAAACAGCTAGCTCTAGGCACTAAACATTATAGATCCTAACAACTTATCAAATTAAAAGAGCTTCTTGAATAGCATGCAAGGAGGAAATCAAAAGGTTTGTGTGTGTACTGTTACAATAAAATGACACCATTCCAATGCAAAAGACTCACTTACAACAATCAACTATAAAGATATGTAGCGTCGCATGCCTCATAGGGTCATGTATGTACAGTGAAAGAGGAGGAAATGCGTGGACTTCTAAACTAAGGGATTTTTCACACCTATTTGTCCATTTTCTGAGCTTAAACAGAGCAAAATCCATACTTTTGGTTTCGAAACTGCATATAAGTCATTCTTTCATTTTCCTTTCACATTCCCTGTTGGCTGAGAAAGAGTCTTTTCTGTCTCCACTGAAAGGTTTCATCTCCTCATTTCTTTTTTTGGATCCCCAGATGTTTCCAAGCCAAGCGTATGATACAATCTCTCCAGTGAATCCTAGGTCTACCACAAGGTCTCCATCTAGATGGATGTGCCAGATACAGCTCTACCAAAAGCTAAACTGTGGGCATTCTTTTTATCCATAGCCCAGAAACCCAGAACCTCATTTCCATTGTCTCCATGCGAGAGTGAAGAGGCATGCTGTCAACACCAATTCATCCATTCCAACCACCACATTAACCTTAACCACAGAGAAGTACTCCAAAACACCGGAGAGTTCAGGCACTGCCTCCTATAATGAGGGCCTGGGCACTCCTCAAAATGCTCCTTCCATTATTCAACAATAGAGGTCAACGATCCCCAGCACATGCTTAGCAGAGCTTGTGCTTTCACAGCATTTCCAAACGCTTTCTATGCCTGAGCTTTCTATGAACCGAGAGCAGCAGCCCGTCTGGCTCCAGAAACAGAAGGTCCCACATGTGAGTATTACTTGGAAAGTGTCCTTCTTCAGCTTGATGGCTTCCCTCATCATTGGTATCCATTTGTATGTCCAAAGGTTATTGCAATGACAGGTACCAACTGCTTTTCAGCTACTTGTAGCTGCCTTTTGGTATACTGGAGAAATCTTTTTGTTGGTATAAGACAACTGGTGAGGCTCTGGCCGGTGCCCTGTAGGTTTAATCCAAGTCACCACCAATTGGTGATCAGTCGACAGATCTGCACATTCCTTTGCACAAGTGTCCACAAATATGGCTTCAAATTCGATGATGGTCCAAGGTGCTTCGGTATCACGTACAATTATGAGCAAGCTTATGTTCAAAAAAGTGTTTGTTATTGCTGATCCTTGGCCTGCATAGAAGTCCAATAACCTTTCACCCTTTGGGTCCATATCCTGGAGGCCTTTCCTCCCAATCACACCACTCCAAGTACAGAGCCATTTGACTCTGTATCCCGTCTGCAGGTACTGAACCAAATATGTCATGTATTTTGGGTTTCAGCATAGTTTTTGTAGATGCAAGCTGCTTAAGTGACCCATGAGGCAAAGACTGAGCTAAAGGACATAGCTGTAATGCTGCACAATTTCTCTTAACTTTTGCATCAACAAAGAGAAAGCATTTTCCATGGGTGATTTTGATCTTGTCACTCACTTGATAAAGGTTTATGTGATGATACATTTCTGACCATTGAATCAGAGTTTTTAACCTCATACACATGCCTCAGTTTGCTTTTTGGTTTTGTGCAGGAATCCAAAACAAACAGCAAAAAAAAACCAAAAGTACAAATCTCACTCTGATTCACACTCAGCAAACAGACTAATACCAGTAAAACCACACTAAATGAATTTGTCCTTTTACCTGACAGCAATCATGTGTCTGTGTGCATTATGTGATGTGTGTTTCTAGATGGAATGATGACATGAGTGGGAGGAAAAAGGAGAATGGAAATGAAGACACGACTGGATAGAAATGGACTCATCTTTTCACTCTTCATCATCTTTCGATTTCTCTCTCTCTCTCTCTCTCTCTCTCTCCTCCCGTCCGGCTGACCATTCTAATTAAAATCACTGTGTGGAAGTGCTGCACGCTCGAAGGTGGTGAGTGCACACACATACACACACATACACACACACACACACAAACAAACACACACACACTCACAGACACGCAAAAAGCTCTACTGTATCTTCCCACACCAAGATTCCCACTGATGTTTTATTTATTTATTTATTTATTTATTTATTTATTTATTTATTTATTTATTTTAAATAAATCTTTGGTATTAGTTTTGTTATTATCAGCTTAATCTATGTGTGGGACACACATAGGCAGCTCTTCCTCTCGTGTATACACACACACACACACACACACACACACATAAAGCACTGAGAGGTTGCGTGTAGCACATGGATGAGTTAGTTTGAACTAGGACAGCAGCGTAGGTCACATGACCATAATGGTCATGTGATTACACTGTGGCACACCTGCCCTCTTGATGACCTCCACCATGTTGGAGGGGAAGTATCCAACACGGTCATTTCCTGTGCGGTTGTCGTGAATACAGCCTTTCCAGCGGCCATCAGAGTGCTGTTCCAGGACCTGAGAATAAAACGCAAAAAAAAAGCTTTTGAAGTAATGAATGTGGAAGCCATTTTATTAAATTAACCCAGTGATTCATGTAAAAATATGAATTAGTACTATTCATTTATTCCAGTGCTCATATTCTCATATATTCATAAATCATCATAAGTCTTTTTATTGTTGAATGTGTTTTGTTTTTGTTTCATGTCTTCCTTTTTTTTAATGAACCCAAGTGGAGTAAATCCAGCAGATGGCAGTGTACACTGTGTTAAATCCATTCAGAAGCTTTTCTTGAATAACAGGCCATTTGCAGTCAGGTTTTAGTTAGCTTTTTTTCGCCCCTGAAAAGTGCTTGTCCTCCAAGTGTTGCACTCTGGGTAATTACCGTGATGATGTCGCCTGCTTTGATGTTCAGGCTCGTCAGGTCATAGTTGTTGCAGTAGTCTTTGAGTGCCCTCACCTGCATGGCTGCAGAGGCATCTGCATGTACACACAACATAATTTACTTGTCTCTGTGGCATAATGTCTAAATGTAGGCATGTTGTACATATAAAGAGCAAATTATTTAGTGGTCTCATATATTGATACTCATAGAATATACGGAGCCCTTACAGTTTCTTCGCTTGTCTATATGAGTGGACCATTAAAGGTTTAATGGTGTGCCTCTTATAGCACCATAGAGTTATTATTTCCTAGTGGTCAGAATGGGAACTGCAGAAAATGCTGATTGTGGCAGACTGGGGCAGGAATCATGCTCAGGGGAAGAGCAGCACTGCTTAAAATTTGCTTCTAGACTGTACAATGGATGGTATGCTGTTAACACTCAAGTAGGATAGAGTGATTGCTATTCTCTCTCTCTCTCTCTCTCTCTCTCTCTCTCTCTCATACCTCTCAGCATCTGTTTAATCTCTCGACTGGCTTGTGTCGTGGTGAACTGATTTACGATATCCAGTGCTGTCTGGCAGTACGTGTTCCTCACACTGGCACTAATGCCACTCTGAAACAAACAAACAAAAAGGATAATTTACCTTCAGAGTCGTAAATACCTTTTTGTTTATTATTTAAAATACAGCTTCTCATGTGGAATTTAATTAAAACACTTTTGTGCATATACTGCATACTGTGTATACTGTACACAAAGCATCATTTAATATCTGAAAAGTTTTTTTTTTTCGCATAACATACACAAAATGTGTATACTCACGTCTAGAAGGAGGCGAACGGCGTCGGTTTTCCCACAGAGTGCAGCCTCGTGCAGCGCCGTGCCAGATTTCGTCTGACGGTTTATGTCTATGCCAGCCTGGATTAGCAACCTGGAACACACACACACACACACAGAGAGAGAGAGAGCTCAGAGTTTATTCCCATATCTACTGCAAACACAGCGAGACTACGAGAGCATTTGCGCCTGCAGGCTATTGGAATGAAATCAAAGAATATTTCAAGAGATATTTGAACAATTCTAAAAATTATCCAGATCAAAACAGTGAGGATTTTATGCTTTGCCAATTTGTTACAAGGTGCATGATATTGTATCATTCTGTTTGATACGATCCGTTCTGTCTGCATAAAATAGATTTTTATCTTTAAATGCTGCTTATGTTACATCAGGTGTTGGAAAAGTAACTTTTAGCATTTCAGCTAAGCTTGCTGTTTTCACTCTAGCATACTAGCTGCTAGCATTTCTCAGCTGATATACTGTGTAGTGTGCGTATAGAGAGGAGATCGCATGGGACAAAAGCACTTTTGAGATACAGAGAACTGTGTGACACAAGACACAGCACATTGAAACCCACACAAGGGTTGCCAGGTGTGTATTATTTACACTTTCAATAGAATTGCTTGGAAGGATAAATACGGAAAACAGTACAGTGGTTCGAGTTGGTTCAAACTAGGCTCGATTTTTGTGGAAAAGTAATTGGGATGGATGTTTTTTGAACTGGCAACCCTGCACTCCAGTGAACACTCATCCAGAGAGCTAACATGTTCTGCGAATAGTCCTGGGTCCTGGGTTTACAGCACTGACGAGTCTTGTTAAGTCTTACTTTTTTTTATTTTTTTTTACAGCTGATGGATTGATGTCTGCTTGTTGAGCGCTATTTCAGTGTGATTGTCTAGCGTGAGCTTGTATAAGGGTCTTCCACTTTGAGTTAAGGTTTCTAGGTATGGGTTTATCATTCCTCTGCCCTTGCCTGGCTCAGCTGAGCGTGTTTATGATTTATTTAGAGCGCTATCTTGTACAAACCACTAATTAGCCAACATCCTATTTATAGAATGCCTTCATTTGTAACTGTGGCCTCTTTATATAGTCTAGTGACTCCGCTTGGATCCAACTGCTTTAAGATTTCTGTCCTTTATTCGTTCCTTTGAGCTATTCTACGTTTAATAAGAACGTTTGACGTCACGTCTTGTGAAGAACCTGCACAGTTCCACCTCCTTTATACAGGCGAATTCATTAAAGCTGCTGTGGATGTGTTCCGTTACTGATGCGTTGTTTATTGTTTATTTGGGCTTTAATCATAAATGTAAAACCAATGGACACTTCCATACATACTGTACATAGGAAAATAATCCATGACACAAAGGTGGATTTTATGTTATATCTATTAAAAATACAGCTTTTTTATCCCTTTATAGTTACATTTAATGCATGTGAGACATGTTAGTTCCTGTTCTCACTTACATTCTTGTTATAAAGCACTTATAACACTATAGGTTTCTATTTTCCTTTTTCTCTCTTCAAGTTAATAAGACAAAAAATACAGGATTTCTTTAATTGAGAAACTTGTAACTCAAACAAATTATACAAGTTGTTGTTGTAGTTTTTTGCTATTAGGATTCACTGTTACTATAGAAACGGTAGCATATTAGAACAAGCACATGGATATTAAAATTAATCAGCAGAATTGTGGTCTAGAATTCAGCCTTATTTCAATTAATTTACAGGAACCAAACTATTTATTAAAAATGTTTTATTTATTCAGACCTGCTTACATCTCCTGTTTTTAGAAAGACTAAAAACCTTTACCCTTCTGTCCTCACTAAACCCGTAACATCTGCCCATTCCGTCACATTACCGCAATTTTACATTTACTTTGTCCCTCATGGTGTCATTATCTCTTGATAACACGATTAAGTCCACTAGCCAGTGACGATGCTAGCCCGGTACATCTGCCGTCACAGCTGCAAGCGTTATAAAGTCCGGTTATTTAGCGCTCGGATCTCACTTGATGATGTCGATGTGTCCGTTTTTGGCGGCCAGGTGAAGTGGGCTGATGCCATTGGGATCCGACGGCTTCGGCTCCAGCATAGCAGCGCACATGTTGCTGTTCAGGAGTAGCTGCACCACCTACAACATACACACACACACACAAATCTTTTAGCTCGGCTAAGATGACCGCAAAAGTCAGAGTTAATTAAGAGAAACTGACCGAGACACGTCCAAATTCACAGGCCAGGTCCAGAGGGGTTTTTCCAGCGTGGTCTCTGATGCAGGGGTTGGACTGATGCTGCAACAACATCTCACTCTACAAGACAAACACCATCATTAACATGAAGGTAAACAACATAAGCATGCATTTTGTCACCAGTTTTTCAGTCGATGTTTACATGGGGTAAGTTCCTTGAGTCAGAATCCTCAGGAAATTCCCAAAACAGACAGAAAATATATTTTGTGGGCTGTTTTGGAAAAAGAGATAAACATGAGCACTTGTGGGAAATAATTTTTTATTTTTTTCCTGAATCTGTTGAACGTTTGAGGAAATATTTCAAAAGCAAGAGCCGACCTTAACTTAAATAACCGCAAAAGTATCTAAATAAGTAGGCAAACAATTAACTAAACCTAACAGGAGTCTAGAATACTGACAAATTAGATACATTGCTGCATGAGTAGAATTTCTATGGTTTATTTTAACAAAAAAATGGCTTCCGTACTCATCGATGAGCAGCTTATAAAACAGCACTTGATCCACAGCACAGCCTATAAATGTGTGTGAACCTTAAGTTTAAAAGTTAGATCATATTTACATGAGAAAAGTTCCTCGTGTTCAGACTTGTGTCATTTTAAATAATAACATATATGCGCTCCTGAGCACTCACTCCATCGTAATGGCCGTGTTGGGATGAGAGATGCAGTGGAATCTGTCCTTCATCCGATTGGCTGTTGACTGACGATCCCGCCTTCAGCAGCATTTTCATTGGCTCGCATTTTCCCTGCCAGGCAGCGTAGTGCAGCGGTCGCATCCCTGACCACAAAGAGCAGGAGAGGTCATGAATGTTAAGTAGAGGGAAGCAGACATCTGTGTGTGTGTGTGTGTGTGTGTGTGTGTAAATGTGTTACATTCACCCTTCTGATCTTTGATATCGACGACGGCTTGTGACTCCAGCAGCAGAGCGATCAGCTCCACATTACCATTCAACGCCGCATGGTGAAGGGCTGAGAACCTGCAACACAAACACACACAACTTTTTTTTCTTAAACAAATACACACACACACACAGCTTTGTTTGTTCTTTTTCTCTGTTCCCCAACTGACAAACTGAGTACCAGACTCTGACCTACTTCTATTAGTAACAAGTACACACACACACACACACACACACAGTACTTCATCCATTCTTTAACCCATTAACCAATTATTATGTAAGAAAGGTTTTTGTTTCCTCCAGAGGTTGACTACGTTCCTAAAACAGCACATCTCCAAACAACACACACTTTTTATCTGTGTATAGCTACGTTTAATGAGAAACTGTAAAAACTGTAAAAAGACAGTTACGCAGCACTGACACTGGAGACTCTGTCTATAAATATATACGAAACAGAGAACTCTAGTAGTCCCTGCTGTTGGGCTGTTGCTGTAGAAATGCTAACGCTAGAACAAGAGCATTAATATAAACCTCACCCCCAGAATTGCTGTTTGAGGAAATGTATATAATTTTGCACTAACTGTTTTTTTTGTTTTTTTTTACACTATTGCTTTCCAACCTTTTGTAAATGATTTAACATATTAAATTTAACATGTTTCATTCGGCATTGGTCTGAAAGCGAGATTGCACGCATCACTTCCTGCGCACATCCAGTTCTCAATAAGGAAATGTAATTTGCACATCAGCATTCAAGTGCTGAAGACCACTTCATTATCTCACACCTTTAAAAGAGGAAAGGTTTTAATACAGGCCCGCTAACGATGAGTTCAGCTACAGGCTCGGACATGCAGGACTGTTCAGAGCACAGGATTTTTTTCATTCTGATTAGGTCTTCGTAACAGAATAATGTATTAATATATGACGAGCATGAGGCCACTGGGTTTGTTTTTAACCCGTTGCCTGTTCCGTAAACAATATTACCTAGCTGTGATCAGGTGATCTCTAGGTGGTAAGGTATACTTATGAACTGAGGGGCAAGATGCCTTTATT
Source organism: Hemibagrus wyckioides (assembly GCF_019097595.1). Classification (NCBI taxonomy): domain Eukaryota; kingdom Metazoa; phylum Chordata; class Actinopteri; order Siluriformes; family Bagridae; genus Hemibagrus; species Hemibagrus wyckioides. The sequence continues at coordinate 2,284,867 of NC_080735.1, read as the reverse complement.
ATCACCACACATACATTACAGCACAGTGGAATTCTTTACTTTGCATACCCCAGCTAAGGACGTTGGGGTCGGAGCGCAGGGGCAGCTAAATGTAAATATAAACATTACTGGCGAATGTTTGGAGTTAACGGTAATAATACATGTTCCAAAGTTCTTGAGAATTAATTTCAGCATCCAAGCTACTAATATGCAATAACAGCTGACAAATTAAAGGGAAAACAGCTCTGATAGCTGTGTATTTATTTATTTATTTATTTATTTATTCAGTTGCCATACTTTGCCTCAGCTCATCCCATGAATCAACACTCTGTCCTTCTGATTGTTTGATATTTTACTTTGACACCTTTATACTATACTATCTCGATGGGTGTGGTCTTTTCTCGCATGACCCCGCCCCCTAAGCACATGGCACGATTTCTCACTGGTGATTAGATAGATGAATTGATGTAAAGAAAACTTAATTTTAAAACTGCTCGGAATACTTGTTACAGCTAAACTTGTTGTTTTTTTTTTTTTGTCCCCAGTTTGTGTGTCTGAACCATTTTTACCCGAACTTACCCGTCTGTGTCCTGAAAATTCACGTTGATCCGCTTGGCAGAACCCAGGAGCTCTGAATGACAGAAAGAGGGACAAAATAAAAGTAAGGCTTTGTAAATACTTCACAAGAGATTAGCATAATCTTTTTATTTCCACTAATACTTACGATGAATTATCTGTATTTAATTGATTTAACTGAATTCATCTGTTGGTTGTAAATAAACTGTGTGTTCTAGCGTGCGTACAGGACTGAATGATGAAGGACAAAAAATTCCAATATTGTATTGATCCTAAACCTAAAATGTAATAAAATACACACAATTATGATTACATGACCTTGATTAAGTATCTCATAGCTACAATTAACTCATTTAATTATCGCAAGCTATAAACACATAAAATGCTAGATAATATCATGTGCTGGATCGAGTACTATTTGAATTTTTTGGTGAAAAATGTATCTATGTAAAAAAAATAGCCTCTACTGAAGAAATATCTGGCAACCTCGGATGTGAGAATCAGGTGAAGGAGATTTTGAACGTAACCTGACCCTGAATATGCAGAAGCTGTGAAACCATTTAAACACCTACATAGATACTCAGACATATAAATGTATTTAAAAGCTTATACATCAGTGGCGGCTGATCAGTAGAGGGGACTGGGGTGCCGCCCCCTTAAAGTTAGCCAGAGAAGAATGCTACATTAACACGTGAAAAAAAATTATATATTTTAATAATGAAATAAAATCATTTAATCATACTATTCTACTGTTTGTCATATTATCATTTATTTAAAATAAAAAAAATTGTATTTTGTTAATTTGTGTGTGTGTGTGTGTGTGTGTGTGTGTGCGAGGTGCCGGATAAACGAGTGTGTATGTAGGTCCATAAACATTTGAAAAGCATCTGACTTGAGGCTGAGCTCTGATTGGCTTGTTTTAATTTTTTAGCACCAGCCACCACTGCTCATAGCTACAATTAATTGTATACAAGTAAATTAATTATAAAATAATTTCAATAAATGATCTATAAACTCATAAAATGTTAAATAATATCATGTGCTGGATCAAGTGCTATTTGAATAAAAAGGGGGAAAAATTTACACTATGTAAAAAATAACTTATACAGAAGAAATATCTGGCAACCTTAGATGTGAGAATGAGGTGAAGGTGATTTTGGACGTAATCTGACCCTGAATAGGCAGAAGCTTCGAAAGCATATAAACACCTATATTAGATTCTCAGACACAAAAATACATTTAAAAGCTTATATATTATAATAAATGTCAGGATTAGATGAGGGAGTCGTCACCAGAGGGCGCTAACATCACTTCACTGATTTGTGCAGAACCAGACAGCTGCCAGGTTGCTGCTACAGAAAACCGTTATTTTTTATTTTTTACAATAATTCTGATGAAATCGATTCATACAAAGTTTCTAAAACAAAGTCTTTCAATCACACTGATGTTACTATTTATTTATAATCAGGCTACAGTTTCAGGACACAAGAAAACAGGACCCAATCTCATGCTGTTGAGGCAATTTCCCTCTTTATTACCCACTGGTTATTCCATTGTGTCTTGCGTATCGTAAATAAAAACGCTAGCGCTTGTAAAAGTGTTGATGAAATTTGACTGTAGGGATCCTGAAGCAGCAGGTAGAGAGCGCGGGTAATTACACATGTACAAAACTTGCATCACAGCTAGTTATTAGCCATGTGCGCACACACACACACACAAACACACACACAAACACACACACGACAGTCCCACTAGAGTAAAAACACCCGATGGTCCATAACAGAAATGTATTTTGTATTTAAGAATCAGAATCCGTTACCAATCGCTCTAGACTCCAGATGTGAACACAGCATGCCAGGTTTGTGTGTGTGTGTGTGTGTGTGTGTGTGTGTTTGAAATGAGAACGGTCCAGATGGCAGCTTTCTCAGAGGGAGTGTGAGACTGAAAACAAGAGGGAGGGTGTGTGTGTGTGTATCTGTGTGTATCTGTGTGTGTGTGTGTGTGGAGAAGAAGATTGGAAAAATATGTAAATGCTGGAAGATATTTCATTAAACAGTGAATATTGTGTGTGTGTGTGTGTGTGTTTGTGTGTGTGTGTGTGTGTGTGTGTGCATGCTTATTCTGCGATGAATAATGCTTTCATTATATCTACCATGCTCATGAATCCTGTCCGTGTGTGTGCACAAGCCCGACTTCCTCACACTCCATGATTTCAGATTAATTAATTTGGAACTAATTAGCATTCATTGGCTAATTACAAGCATTTTATAACGCACTCTGTAAAATATAAAACATTTAATAGCTTTACAACGAGAGATACTGCATCAGTTACACTCCAACACATACACTGAGTCGGCGTATGATTTATCACACACACACACACACACACAAGGTGGCTTTAAACACCTGATGAAAATATGGATCTCTATGGTGACACAAAGTAGGCGGAGCCAGCTATATAACATCAAAAAAAAAGTTTACAGACACACACACAGACACACACACACACTATGTGGCTTTAAACACCTGACGAAAATATCGATCTCTATGTTGACACAAAGTGGGCGGAGCTAGCTACATAACATCAAAAGGAAAGCTTACACACACAGACACACACAAACACACACACAAGGTGGCTTTAAACACCTGATGTAAATATGATCACTGATGATCTCTATGGCGAAACAAAGTAGGCGGAGCCAGCTATGTAAAATCATAAGGAAAGTTTGCACACACACATACAGACACACACACACACACACACACACACACACACGTGAACACATGCGCACTCGGCGTGAGGTGTTCGGGGAAACAGTCGGAAGTGATAAATTATTCATATCTTTATCACTACCCGCACCTAGGTGATAGTTACCATGGAAACCTTGACCTTCATGATGATGATGATGATGATGATGATGCTAGGATGCTGAAGGCACGATACAAGGAGCAAGGATTCTAGTACACTGTCTAGAGACACACACGCTCCCTCACTTCCTCTGACTGACACTGGAGACTCCTTCCATCAACGCTCAGAAACTTCTCCTTAGAGAAACCTTCACCTCCTCAGTGAGTTCCATTCGCTGTGAATGAGCCGTTACTATAGAAACACTCACATTTTCCAGTACACGAGTGAAGCCCGATCTCCTGACCAATCAGAATCCAGAATTCAGCAGCGTGTCAGTTTTGTGTCCTGTTTCTGTTTCTATCTGAAGAGACGTTTAATCTCTGCTCTGTGGAACAATCTGGGACGAGTGCTATAATCTTGATCACACACACACACACACACACACACACCTCTATTCTCAGATGTAAATGTAATAATCTCCTGCATGATGTGGAGAAACTCTGTTGTTTTCTTGTTTATTAGTTTTTAGACATTTCCCCTTTTTTCTCTCTCTGTTCCTTTATTTTTCTTTTTTTTCCATTTTGTTTTCAATCTATATATATATATATATTTATATATCTTTTTTCCTTAATGTGTCATTTTAATGTTTCCTTCATCTCTATTTCTTTTTTTAGTTTTTTTTATCCTTTTTTCTTCCTTTTTTCTTTATTAGATTCTTTCATTTTTCTTTTTCTTTTTTATTTCACTGCTTCCTTCATCTCTATTTCTCTCTTTGTTTTTCTTTCTATTTGTCTTTTTTCTCTATCTACCTTCATTTTTTAATTTCCTTTTTTCTTTCCTAGCGATGCATCCTAGCATCATCATCATCATCATCATCATGAACTGGCCCACCTTTACAGTACTCAGCCCTGCACCAACTGTGAGCCAGTGGCATCGCTTCTCCTCTCCTTCTCTCCTCCTTTTAAGCAGCAGACCAAGGCATGGCTACTTCTCTCAACTGTACAGTGTTGGTAGTTACAGCCGGTTGTCAGATTGGCACCCCCGTTCCTTGGTGTTTAACTGATTTAAGCCCATGACACCTCTGGAGGGCTTGACAGCAGATCCAGAGTCCTAGATCTAACCCTGCTGACCACCACCCAACTCTGTCATAGTTTGTCCTTCAACAGGTTGGCTCTGCCACTGCACCTCCCACTGTATCCAGATCCAATGAGATGCTTTTCCTGCCTGTTCGGTGACCTTGCCTACCAGCCGTTTCCTGGCCATCCCTTCAATCCCCAGCAGCCCAAGGGATCTCCAGAGAGACTGCCCAGCAAAACGTCTGCCGCCGACCTCTACTGGTAAATTCCAGTCATTCCATCCATTTTGCTGAGGCCAGAACCCTTTCAGTCCTCTGTCCTGATGAACTGGATAAAAGGATACCCGTCGGAAAGTTGTTTAACCTTCCTCCTTGCCTGTTCCACACTCTCCACCAACTTGGACAGGATCTTACCATGACGCCACCAGAATTTCCGATCTGCCAAACTTGACTGGCATGCTGAGAGGACATGCTCAAGGTTGGCTTGCTTTCCACATAGTGTGCAGCTGGGGCTCTCTGCCATCCTCTAAGTATGGAGGTTTGATGGAGTAGGCAGAACATCATGGATAGAACACATCAAGAACTGTATCCGGCATCCTTCCATGGTCCAAATGTCCTTTCTTGTACGCCCTCCCACCTTGTCCATCTGTCCTGTTTTTTCATGGCAACAGCCTTGGCATGCCGGGTTTCCTCCTCTGCCTTGCAGACCTCCCTCTGTACCATGCTGTGGTGTTCCTTTGGGTCAGCTTTGTTCCAGCTCGTTCTGGTGAAGTAACCCAGTCAAAGACTGCCCTGATCTACTATCCCAACGATGCCCACATGCTGCAGTCGATCCACAGCCTCCGTTAGTGTTCTGCTGGCTGACCATTTACAACCTGTCCTTACCAAAATCCTGCTTGGCGTACTCTTTCATCCTTGCTGTCTCGCAACATCATGGCCTGGCGTGTCTTTGTTGGTTTATACCCCTTAAGCACTGATGTCACTAGCAGCTGCAACTTGCTACCTGTGCTGTACAGGCCAGTGGAGCAGAAGCTTCTTGGGACACCCAGCCACCTCCTTAAATAGGTGTTACTCTTCCTCTCCAACCCTCGACGCTAGAGACAGATACCTCATAAACAAGCAGAGGCCAGAGCAGTCTAGGAAGTACCCTATGTTGGTAACCCCCGGCCTTATATTTGCCCGGTAGGCCGCTCTTCTCTAAGGATGTCATACAGGTGGCTGCTTGGATAATCATCTCCCTCACACTCTGTTTATCACTGAGGTCTGCCCTGTACCACTTCCCCATGCTCCTCACTGGTCTCTCTTGGACCGTTGGGATGAAAAACAAACCAACAAATAAAGAATGTAAACAAAATCTGATTTTTTTTATTTTTTAAAGATTCAATTAATCTTTAACAAATGTTTTATATTTAAATATAAAATATATATTTTTTCATATGTTAGGATAATTTTATTCTTTCACACACACACACACACACACACACACACTTGTAATGAGGGTCTAGCTAGAGTAGCAGTAGCCTGAGGAAAAAGCAAGAGAGAGTCGTTTGTGTGTGTGTGTGTGTGTGTGTGTGTGTGTGAGAATGTGGTACAACAATCCCTTTTTTTTCCACTTGTCTGACCTCATACATGACGCACGTGTCGATTTCATGTTGCGTGTGTGACAACAGAGACACACCGAGCCGATTCCTCTCCTGCCTCAGCGAGTCTCACTCAGTTACATCACACGCCTCAGCACACACGTGTCAGCCAGAAGTATTGGCACCCTCGGTAAAGAAGGGCTTAAAATTTATGGTCATGAACAAATGAATTTAATTCACTTAATCAGAGAACGACAACAAGAGAGGAATCTTTCTTTAAATTAAATTTCTCCTTAGAAAATAAAAACCCCTTGGATAATTTATATACTCCGAGTCAGACGCATCACTGTGACATCATAAACACGATCCAATCATATCAATTTTTTAATTAATTCATTACTAATTCTGAAATTGCTCTGTGAGAAATTTTATGATATTGTGATATTTAAAAAAAATTCACTTGAATCTCAGTAGCAAATTTCTTCAAATGTTGTGCTTAATTTTTTAAATTAAAAAAATAATTTAAAAATCATATTTTTTCCTGTTAATTTTCAGATTTATAAATACTTTTTCAATCCAAATTTTATATAATTTTTTTACAATGCAAATCTAAACTACTTTTTAAAGCTAAAATTAATATATTTTTTGTTTTTTAAAAATATTCTGGTTTTTTTTTTCAAATTTGGTCAAAATCAGGTGTTTCTCTTTCTCTCTCTCTCTCTCTCTCTCTCTCTCTCTCTCTCTCTCTTTCCTTTCTCTCTCTCTCTCTCTCTCTCTTGTGCATTGATGTTTCATGGCTTTTCGAGTTGATGTGCTCTGACACACTTTTCACCCTGCTCTGGAATGTCCAGCTCACTCTGTTCACTGAGAACACACACACATAGACACACACACACACACACACACACACACTGTGCAGAAGCCCTGAGCAGATATGCACTCAGAACAAACGCATACAAGCTGATGAAGGGAAATTCGCATTAAGACCAGTAAAAGCCTGTCCTGAGAAAAACCTGCTCTCTTTCTGTCAGCGTCCACAAAAGGAGTAAAAAAGCGTCATGGGAGGAATGGCATGATATTTAAAGTAGCAGCAGATTAAAATGTTTAGCTTTTGGGACTTTTTATTCAAAATGATATTTGTCCATACCAGCAAACCAGTTGGGATTTGTGTGTGTGTGTGTGTGTGTGTGTGTCCAGGCATGTCTGGTGTCCAGACAGTTCCAGCTCCTCGAGCTGAAGCTCATCAACTCCACATATTATCTAAACTCTATAATATTTTTAAAGGAATATTTTCAAGTCGTGAGTAAAAAAGAATTAAATATGTAACCACACTGAGGTCAAAACCTCAAGGCGCAGGCTAGTACACATGCTTTGTTTATATTAGAAACTAGCGAAGCTAGCTGCGCAAATCAAATCAAACTAATGACAGAAGAAGCCTCTTCACCGCTCCAACAACGACGACAAGGAGGCATTTTCAATTTTGATGGATTATCCTTCATCCTTATCCCACCTTCTTTTTTTCCAAATCGAGGAACACATGTAAACTTGCACACTGAAATTTTTAAACCATTCCCACAAACCTCCAGTCTCCTGGTGGTCACCATAAAATCCTGTAAATACACACAATTCTACAGTGACAAGCTTACCCATGCTGACCAGTGCGTTCCAATTCTAATTAGCATTAAAATTTGTTATAAAGTATTAGACTTGACACTTTAGCTGACCGTATTCCGTGGTAAACACAGCTAACTGATGTTGGTGATACACCTTGTCTAATCCAAACACACACTAATAGATTTTATTCCGCATTAATGGATACCAAAACATTCTTCGTTTACTGTGACAGAAACAAGTTTAAGGGACTCTGAGTCAGATCCATGTGCGGAAAGACAACTCTTTAATGAAACAGGCGATATAAATCAAAACGTAAGACAAGGCAGAGTCGTAAATACAGGCAAGGAGTCAAAACAAAACGAGAAAATACAATCAGCATAGCAACCAGAACCAGAGGGCAAACCCCAAATAGCAAAATCCAAGAAACCAGAAACAGATCATACACGAAACAAACAGGTAGCAAAATACAGGAGGAGACATTGTGGAAAATGGAGGCATGAGATTACTAATGTGAGATGGAGGAAAGAGGTGGAGCTCAATACTCCTGTCAGTCATTTCCCATTTCATTTCCCATGTGGACTGATCGCCTGGAGCATCTGACCAGTATCTGGAGACCATATATTTTTATAACGAGGGTCCAAGAACTGCGACTAATATCCTCCTCTACACATGGACGAGTGGCTGTTCTTGCTTTCCAGACATATTTACTCTTATTTTTCTTAAACTTTCCTAACACGATGATCACAATAATGAACCCTCTTTAAAATTCACTCATTTATTCATGTTTTTTATTTTGTCCATCTCTAAGCACTGCTGCTCATCCTCATCTAAACGGTCTCCTAAGTGCTAAGCGGACGACGACGAATCGACTGTAACCATCGCGATGGAAAATGAAGTAATAACGTTCATTATGATGGATTAGCTGCACTAATTGAGGTTGTGATTCAATTACAACCGGAAATTTCACCTGATTTTATTCGCTCGACTTTTCACATATCCTGAACAGACTGAAATCAGACTGATAATCAAATTAAAAAGCAGGAAATGAAATGACCCGAGGCTCATAAGCATCCGGAGCGGAATTTAATTCGGTCTAAGGAGGCGAGACGCTCGACTCGGAAAAGCTCCACATGGATGGATGCTAACCTTTCAATGTACCGAGGGATCAAAGTACCACAAACTATGAAACAATGCTTTAAAGGTGTGTCGAAAAAAAATTCAAAACAAAGACAGCTATAAGAACCACAGACTTCTTGTAAGAAATATAATCAGTGTTTCTCCATTTATCTTATGGAGGAAGCTTTAAACATCAAGAAGTCAGAAAACCCGGAAGGGAATAGTTTCAAGTCAGCACATGTAACTATAAATGGATAAAAAAAATAAAAAATTCTTAAAAACCGTCCAAAACATGAACTTGCTATGTTAGCTAGCTGTGTTTAATTTCATTAATAAAACACGTGTCACGCTGTTATAAGAAAATAATCACGTGTGATGAAGAAGAGTAACTGCCCTCCCCCCCTGAAATTTGATTCATTTCCTGTGTTTTATTCCTTTTATACCACAAGTTTAATTATTTGTCTTGTTATATTTCTTGCGAGAAGCCGCAAAGTTGCAGTGTTTCCCCTTATAATTACAAAGCACTGACACTGGAGACTCCTTCCCTCATTACCAGTACTAAACATGTCCTTACGGGAAATCACACACATTTCTTTCCCAAAGCCGAACACTGACCAAATGAATTTTAATGAATTGCAGCGTTGACCTCAGACACGTGTTCTCTTCTGTTTACTAAACATATCTGACCTTTCAAGGTGACACCGATTTTTCATGTGTCAGGGATGAGCTCTTTAAGCAGGGCTGTCACACACTCACACACTCACACACACACACACACACACACACAGAATGCCCTGCTTCCATTTCTAGCAGCTCCTCCTTCTATGGCAGGAAGCAATTTCTGCTACCACCTGGGATGTTACCCAGCACTGGAGGTGGTAATTGTATTTCAATTATAGACATGTGTGTGTGTGTGTGTGTGAGTGTGTGTGTGTGTGTGTGTGAGTGTGTGTGTGTGAGTGTGTGTGTTCATTTTTTGGCTCATTTGTGTTATCAGAGTGGACAGTGTGTGTTAATAAATATAACTATGTAAAGAAAATAAAAAATGAGAATCAATTTTGTAGTGACGTCAAATGAAGCCTCTCTCGCTTTCTCTCTCTTTAATTTCTCTCTCTCTCTCTCTCTCTCTCTCCCTCTTTCTCCCTCTCTTGTCTCTTGCTGTCTCTCTCTGTCTCTCCCTCTCTCTCTCTCTCTCTCACTCTTGCACTCTCTCCCTCTCTCTCTCTCTCTCTCTCTCTCTCTCACGCTTGCACTCTCTCTCCTTTTCTCTCTCTCTCTCTCTCTCTAACCCTCCCTCTCTCTCTTGCACTCTCTCTCTCTCTCTCTCTCCCTCTCTCTCCCCTCATACAGTTCAAACACTTCATTACGATGGACATCTGGTGCCTTCTTACCCATAATCCCCTTCCTCCTGCCCCCATCCCTCTCTAGCTTATCATCTGGACCAACACACAGTTTTATCACAATAATATCAGTCATAAGAGATGATTGCATGGATGGTGTTTAGTCTGTGACACTCTTAACACCTAATGCTGTATTGAATAAAATCTTACGGTGTTGAATTAAATCTATTTCTCAATCACACATGCAAATCCAGGAACAAACCCGTGATGGATGGCATTAGAAAGGTCTGTGAAACCTCATGTTTATAATAAAACCAACATGTAAACCAGCAGTGTTTAACCTTTGAGTGTTAAACACTCTGTAAACTAATTCATTACTTTCAGATTGAAACAAACACTGTGAACTAATTCAGTACTGAAAGATTGAAACAAACACTGTGAACTAATTCAGTACTGAAAGATTGAAACAAACACTGTGAACTAATTCAGTACTGAAAGATTGAAACAAACACTGAGAACTAATTCAGTACTGAAAGATTGAAACAAACACTGTGAACTAATTCAGTACTGAAAGATTGAAACAAACACTGTGAACTAATTCAGTACTGAAAGATTGAAACAAACACTGTGAACTAATTCATTACTTTCAGATTGAAACAAACACTGTGAACTAATTCAGTACTGAAAGTTTGAAACAAACACTGAGAACTAATTCAGTACTGAAAGTTTGCAACAAACACTGTGAACTAATTCAGTACTGAAAGATTGCAACAAACACTGTGAACTAATTCAGTACTGAAAGATTGAAACAAACACTGTGAACTAATTCAGTACTGAAAGATTGAAACAAACACTGTGAACTAATTCAGTACTGAAAGATTGAAACAAACACTGAGAACTAATTCAGTACTGAAAGATTGAAACAAACACTGTGAACTAATTCAGTACTGAAAGATTGAAACAAACACTGTGAACTAATTCAGTACTGAAAGATTGAAACAAACACTGTGAACTAATTCAGTACTGAAAGATTGAAACAAACACTGAGAACTAATTCAGTACTGAAAGATTGAAACAAACACTGTGAACTAATTCAGTACTGAAAGATTGAAACAAACACTGTGAACTAATTCAGAACTGAAAGATTGAAACAAACACTGTGAACTAATTCAGTACTGAAAGATTGAAACAAACACTGTGAACTAATTCAGTACTGAAAGATTGAAACAAACACTGTGAACTAATTCAGTACTGAAAGATTGAAACAAACACTGTGAACTAATTCAGTACTGAAAGATTGAAACAAACACTGTGAACTAATTCAGTACTGAAAGATTGAAACAAACACTGTGAACTAATTCAGTACTGAAAGATTGAAACAAACACTGTGAACTAATTCAGTACTGAAAGATTGAAACAAACACTGTGAACTAATTCAGTACTGAAAGATTGAAACAAACACTGTGAACTAATTCAGTACTGAAAGATTGAAACAAACACTGTGAACTAATTCAGTACTGAAAGATTGAAACAAACACTGTGAACTAATTCAGTACTGAAAGATTGCAACAAACACTGTGAACTAATTCAGTACTGAAAGATTGAAACAAACACTGTGAACTAATTCATTACTTTCAGATTGAAACAAACACTGTGAACTAATTCAGTACTGAAAGATTGAAACAAACACTGTGAACTAATTCATTACTGAAAGATTGAAACAAACACTGTGAACTAATTCAGTACTGAAAGATTGAAACAAACACTGTGAACTAATTCATTACTTTCAGATTGAAACAAACACTGTGAACTAATTCAGTACTGAAAGATTGCAACAAACACTGTGAACTAATTCAGTACTGAAAGTTTGAAACAAACACTGAGAACTAATTCAGTACTTTCAGATTGAAACAAACACTGTGAACTAATTCATTACTTTCAGATTGAAACAAACACTGTGAACTAATTCAGTACTGAAAGTTTGAAACAAACACTGAGAACTAATTCAGTACTGAAAGTTTGCAACAAACACTGTGAACTAATTCAGTACTGAAAGATTGCAACAAACACTGTGAACTAATTCAGTACTGAAAGATTGAAACAAACACTGTGAACTAATTCAGTACTGAAAGATTGAAACAAACACTGTGAACTAATTCAGTACTGAAAGATTGAAACAAACACTGAGAACTAATTCAGTACTGAAAGATTGAAACAAACACTGTGAACTAATTCAGTACTGAAAGATTGAAACAAACACTGTGAACTAATTCAGTACTGAAAGATTGAAACAAACACTGTGAACTAATTCAGTACTGAAAGATTGAAACAAACACTGAGAACTAATTCAGTACTGAAAGATTGAAACAAACACTGTGAACTAATTCAGTACTGAAAGATTGAAACAAACACTGTGAACTAATTCAGTACTGAAAGATTGAAACAAACACTGTGAACTAATTCAGAACTGAAAGATTGAAACAAACACTGTGAACTAATTCAGTACTGAAAGATTGAAACAAACACTGTGAACTAATTCAGTACTGAAAGATTGAAACAAACACTGTGAACTAATTCAGTACTGAAAGATTGAAACAAACACTGTGAACTAATTCAGTACTGAAAGATTGAAACAAACACTGTGAACTAATTCAGAACTGAAAGATTGAAACAAACACTGTGAACTAATTCAGTACTGAAAGATTGAAACAAACACTGTGAACTAATTCAGTACTGAAAGATTGAAACAAACACTGTGAACTAATTCAGTACTGAAAGATTGAAACAAACACTGTGAACTAATTCAGTACTGAAAGATTGAAACAAACACTGTGAACTAATTCAGTACTGAAAGATTGAAACAAACACTGTGAACTAATTCAGTACTGAAAGATTGAAACAAACACTGTGAACTAATTCAGTACTGAAAGATTGAAACAAACACTGTGAACTAATTCAGTACTGAAAGATTGAAACAAACACTGTGAACTAATTCAGTACTGAAAGATTGAAACAAACACTGTGAACTAATTCATTACTTTCAGATTGAAACAAACACTGTGAACTAATTCAGTACTGAAAGATTGAAACAAACACTGTGAACTAATTCATTACTGAAAGATTGAAACAAACACTGTGAACTAATTCAGTACTGAAAGATTGAAACAAACACTGTGAACTAATTCATTACTTTCAGATTGAAACAAACACTGTGAACTAATTCAGTACTGAAAGATTGCAACAAACACTGTGAACTAATTCAGTACTGAAAGTTTGAAACAAACACTGAGAACTAATTCAGTACTTTCAGATTGAAACAAACACTGTGAACTAATTCATTACTTTCAGATTGAAACAAACACTGTGAACTAATTCAGTACTGAAAGTTTGAAACAAACACTGAGAACTAATTCAGTACTGAAAGTTTGCAACAAACACTGTGAACTAATTCAGTACTGAAAGATTGCAACAAACACTGTGAACTAATTCAGTACTGAAAGATTGAAACAAACACTGTGAACTAATTCAGTACTGAAAGATTGAAACAAACACTGTGAACTAATTCAGTACTGAAAGATTGAAACAAACACTGAGAACTAATTCAGTACTGAAAGATTGAAACAAACACTGTGAACTAATTCAGTACTGAAAGATTGAAACAAACACTGTGAACTAATTCAGAACTGAAAGATTGAAACAAACACTGTGAACTAATTCAGTACTGAAAGATTGAAACAAACACTGTGAACTAATTCAGTACTGAAAGATTGAAACAAACACTGTGAACTAATTCAGTACTGAAAGATTGAAACAAACACTGTGAACTAATTCAGTACTGAAAGATTGAAACAAACACTGTGAACTAATTCAGAACTGAAAGATTGAAACAAACACTGTGAACTAATTCAGTACTGAAAGATTGAAACAAACACTGTGAACTAATTCAGTACTGAAAGATTGAAACAAACACTGTGAACTAATTCAGTACTGAAAGATTGCAACAAACACTGTGAACTAATTCATTACTTTCAGATTGAAACAAACACTGTGAACTAATTCAGTACTGAAAGATTGAAACAAACACTGTGAACTAATTCATTACTTTCAGATTGAAACAAACACTGTGAACTAATTCAGTACTGAAAGATTGAAACAAACACTGTGAACTAATTCAGTACTGAAAGATTGCAACAAACACTGTGAACTAATTCAGTACTGAAAGATTGCAACAAACACTGTGAACTAATTCAGTACTGAAAGATTGCAACAAACACTGTGAACTAATTCAGTACTGAAAGATTGCAACAAACACTGTGAACTAATTCAGTACTGAAAGATTGAAACAAACACTGTGAACTAATTCAGTACTGAAAGATTGCAACAAACACTGTGAACTAATTCAGTACTGAAAGATTGAAACAAACACTGTGAACTAATTCAGTACTGAAAGATTGAAACAAACACTGTGAACTAATTCAGTACTGAAAGATTGAAACAAACACTGTGAACTAATTCAGTACTGAAAGATTGAAACAAACACTGTGAACTAATTCAGTACTGAAAGATTGAAACAAACACTGTGAGAATTAAGTCAATACTGTAAGACTGAAAGAACACTGTAAGAAATAATTCAGTAGTGTAAGTTTGAAATGAACACCACAAGATCTATACGATTTCTGGTAGATTTTCTAGATGTGAGTTAAATGTTGTGACAGACCATTCAACATTGTTAGATACAACTGAATACCGCTGGATAAGTGAGCACTAGCGCAAGCTAACTGAACACTGAATGAAATTATTCAACACTGTAACGGCGAATGCACCACTTCTTTAATGTTTTTGTTTTAATGTTAGTGCAACACTGCAGCTGCTAAGTCAACACTAAGAGCTAGTTAAACACTCTGTGTGTTTCCGCGAACTAGGAACAAGTTCAACACTGTCAGAGGAAATGAAACACTTTAACAGCTCATTTAAATCCGTAAGTCTAAATTCAACACTCTTCAAGGGATTTTAACAGTGTCAGAGTTAATTTAGTATTAATTCAACACTGTCGAAAATTCTACACTGCAAGAATTCTAATTCAACACTGTCGAAAATTCTACACTGCAAGAATTCTAATTCTAATAACACTGTTCAAGGTAATTCAACATCATAACACGCAAATACTGTATTGTCGAATCTAATTCAACACCTTAACAAGTTAAACACTCTAATCAGCTGAATTCAATCTAAATTCAACAACACTCTAAAGAGCTAATTCTACACTGTATGTCTAATTTCAACACAGTTAAAGGTAATTCAACACTGTGAGAGCTAATTAAACGCTGTACTTGTTAATACGAACCAGGAACAAAGTCAACATTGTCAGAGGAAATTCAACACTCTTCAAAGGATTTTTAACATTGTTAGAGTTAATCCATTACTAATTCAACACTAAGAAATTCAGAAATTTTGCACCGTAAGAAATAATTCTATACTGCAAGAATTCTAATTCAACCCTGTTCAAGGTAATTCAACACCGTAAATGCTAATACTGTACTGTCGAATCTAATTCGACACCTTAACAAGTTCAACACTCTAATCAGCTGAATTCACTCTAAATTCAAGATAAATTCTAGTAGGAGCTAGTTAAAGACTTACTACGAAATAGGAACACATTCAAATCTGTCAGAGGAAATTAAACACTCTAACAGCTCATTTTCAACGATGTATTTCAACATTGTTAGAGTTAATTCGTTACTAATTCAACAATGTATGAGCTTCATAAATTCTGCACCGTAAGAAATAATTCAAACACTGTAAGAGTTTTAATTCAACCCTGTTCAAGGTAATTCAACACCGTAACCGCTAATACTGTATCTAATCTAATTCAACACCTTAACAAGTTCAGTATTCTAAGCAGCTGTTATCTAAATTCAACAACACTCTATAGAGCTAATTCAAACACTGTATATCTAGTTTCAACACCATGAGATAATTCAACACTGTAAGCTTTAATTCGACCTTGTAAGAGCTAACTGGACCCTGTGAGCATGAATTCAATACTGTATAATCTACTACAACACTGTAAGAGCCAATTCCATACTGTATGTCTGAATTCTGTAAGATTTTCAACACTCATAAGCGCTAACTCAACACTAACTCTGAATCCTCCTCTGCAGCTGTGAATTCTACACCATTCAGGGTAATTCTACACTTAATGTTAGTTAATGTAAGCCCCCAAGAGACGATTCAACCCTGTGAGAGGTAAAAAGGTAAATCAGGGCTGTAAGATGTTTAACACTAACAGAGAATTTCTTTGAGGTTTTGACAAGGCAGGCTGCACGTGATCGTTTAGAAGAACACCGTTGTAGAAGCACATGCGTGCACCATGGCCTGCATGGATGGGCGTGTGTGTGTGTGTGTGTGTGTGTGTGTGAGAGAGAGAGAGAGAGAGAGAGAGAGAGAGAGAGAGAGAGAGAGAGAGAGACCACTCACTGGATTTGCCCTGTTTGGGTCTCTGCAGTAGCCGCTGCACCGTGAGCAGGTCCTCAGTCTTCACCGCCTGCAAGAGTTCTTGATCTTTCCCCATATTTTATTTACACACACACACACACACACACACACACACACACGCAGCAGCGCGCGCGGCGTCCTCTACATCCAGAGCATCCTTGCGCGAGGGCTCGGCCACCGCCAGGGCGCCGTTAATGCCGCTCCACCCGCGTCCTCCATCACCGGGGAGACTCGGTGTCCGGTCTGTGTGAGGACGGCTACCGAATTTTTTTTAATAATAATAATTGTAATAACAACAACAAAAAGGATGTGCTACATGTGGTCGCGCGATTTCAAAAAAATAAATCCCGTATGAAGGAATGTGACGGTCGTCGCGGTCGTCTCCAGGTTAAAGGGACATTACTGCAAAAAAAAAAAAATTAAAAAATGTCGTAGCTCCGTGCCTGCTCCGCTTCCTGACCCCTATCTAAGGCGACGGGGTTGTTACGTAAACATCCGGGCAGATGTGATGTGGTGGGATGTGCGCGCGGACGGTGTGTGAGAGGTTGTAATCCGCGCGCGCGCGTGCGTACATGTGCGTGCATGTGCGCGTGTGCGTGCGTGCGTGCGCGTGTGTGTGTGTGTGCGCGCGATTGCTTAAATTTATGGTGCTGCAGCGGGGGGTGTGACCAAATAGCCCCGTTTCCCCGCATGATCTTGACAGATTAAAATTAGAGGCGTGTGTGTATGTGAGGGTGCGCGCGCTCTCCCGGTGCCTAGTGTGTTTAATCACTGATAGAAATAAACGCAAACAAATCAGTAATGATGCGCGCCTCAGATTTCTCCTTTCATTGACCGTGTTTTCATTGAAACATCCTTCACGTTAAGGATGTAACGGTGTCACACAGAATTGGAGCGGATGTCTAATTTCAGCTCAGCTCTAACCTACATCACTCTTCTGCATCTTTCCCTGGATTTGTAATGGCGCCTGCTGGCGGTGTGAAGAATTACACCACACACACACATATATATATATATATATATATATATATATATATATATATATATATATATATACACACACACACACACACACACACAAAATCAGCTGTTCAATAAACTGTTCATCTTTACCTTCACAGCTCTAAAAACATTTTAAATACTCACAACCTGTTTTCAGTAACAATGATGAATGAAAAAACAAAAATGCTGAACTGACACGATTCCTTTTTCCCCGAGCCCACACTCCTGTGTATCTCTATAGGGTTATTAATACACCTAGTGGTCAAGAATTGGTATTGCAACAAACGCTAACGGAGGACAACTGAGACAGATATCGCGATCTCCCAAAATGAACGAATTAAAAAAATATTTCTGGGTTTGTTTATGGCAACTGATATCCACGGATGACCACAAAGATCTTGTCTGATAGCAGAATTCAATCAGGAAAAAATGAAAAATAATAATTCTGTACATCTGAAATGGTTTCCCAAGAATGAAAAATGTGTCTTGTTTTTCCAAATCATTAACATTCTTTTGAAAAGTTTGTTTTTCAGAGATTTTGTGCCGAAACCTGGCAACCCTGCTTAATGATATTCTTTGTGTTGTTTGTGCCTCACCGGTGATGGAAACACACCAGTTGTATCAAAACAAATGTACAACTTTAGTGCTAGAAATTTGCGTCAGCTTTGATAGACTCTTAATTTTCATTCCATTTTGTTTGATGTCATTATGAACGTTGTCCTTTTCCATCAGAATCTACGATTTTAATAAAGCAACACGCTGTCCTCTCTACATCAGGCTACGCTGAAGAACGGCTGATGAAGAAGTTAAAGTTATCTGATGTCACGCGCAGCAGACTCCTGAATCCAGTTTAGAGAAAATTTTATTTGGAATAAAAGTAAAATTGAAAGAATGAAGTGCAAGGGTCCTGTTGCCTAGAACGAATAGATGATGTCTGTTTGTGTGTGTCTTGTGTAAGATTAATGCTAATGGTGTGTGTGTGTGTGTGTGTGTGTTTGTGTGTGTGTGTAATGTAATGGGTAAGCACCAGAGACTCTGAGTCAATCATTGATCTTGTTAGCAGTGTCTAGAAGTGTTATTTCGACTCTGTTGGCCACATTAGGTGTTGGGGGAACACGCCTGAAGTGTGTGTGTGTGTGTGTGTGTGCATGCATGTGTGTGTGTGTGTGTTTGAAACCAAATTCAAACCTAAATTCCCAAATCCAACAGAAGCCTCTTTCCCTCACCGTCTCTGTCTCCTATGTGAGCACACACAGTCGCCTCATTAAACTGATGCGTTTAATCATCAATTCAGCCGTATCCCTCCCTCTCTCCTTCCATTTTTTCCCCTCTCCCTCCATTTCACGTGTGTGTCGTCGAGTGTGTGGACGGGTCATGGCGTCAAACGCCACCACCAAGTTCTTCGCTCTCTCGCAGTCTTTTAGTTTTTCCGATATCATCGTGATCGGAGCTTATTTTCTACTCAACGTTGCTGTCGGGATATGGGTAAGACAGTGTGTGTGTGTGTGTGTGTGTGTGTGTTCACTCTACAGGCCATTCCAAACTGATAGTAAAGATGAAAATGAGGTGTTACTATAACTGTTGATTCAACTCATTTGGATTCTGTTCAGTGTTGATGAGTAATACTGAAAAAAACTTGTGAATTGTGTGTGTGTGTGTGTGTGTTTGTGTGTGTGTGTGTTTGTGTGTGTGTGTTTGTGTGTGTGTGTTTGTGTGTGTGTGTGTGTGTGTTTGTGTGTGTGTGTGTGTGTGTTAGTCATCTTGCAGAGTAAGCAGAAACACACTTAATGGCTACTTCCTGGCTGGCAGAGACATGGCCTGGTGGCCGGTAAGAGAAAAAATTCTTTTTAAAATAAATAAAAATAATAAATGATAAAAATAATAAAAATGGAACTTTACAAAATAAAAAACAAACTTTTTTTTGCTTTTAAAATCTCAACAACATTCGCGATCATCAACAAAGCGAAGAAAAAGATTCACAGTATAATGTTTTAAAGGAATAATTAGATTTTTTACTGAACAAACAAGCAACATTCCTGATATTCATAGATACACAGCTAACAGTCGAGCTACAAACATTAGCAGTAAACAAATTCAGGGCAAAACATTGTATTATGTGTTTACTGATTACTACAAATAAACGATTTTCAGTTTATACTTTTTTGTAAATATTTAAGCTTTATTTTTGTTTACATTTCCATTCTACCAAATGTTACGTCTACTTTCTACAAAATCTTTAATAAACAAGTTGTTTATCATGTAATAAACATGTAGTTCTTTAATTTATAAACACTGTTATTGTCAATAAAATGTAATTAAACTGTTCCTAATGCTGCTTATATTTATGAACTAAAACTAATAATTACACTTCAGCAAGCAAAAGTGTTTTAACTGATTATTATCTTTACCTTTTCTTTTTTCAAAAGAAATTTTTTAACATAAAACACAAATAAATTTTGGCTTAAATAAAAATAAAAATGTACAAAATTAATAAACTAAATTAAAATTAAATGAAATAAACTAAAATAAAGTCTTAAAATATGTAAATTAATTAAATAAAAATAAAAATGTACAAAATTAATACATTAAATTTAAAGAAGTTAAATTTAACCTGTAGGTATGATTGGGTGTATTTGTTTGTTTATTATAGTAAATATTTCTTTAACGCATTTAAACTCTGTTTTGGATCAAATTTTTAAATCTGTGTATAATTTCTCTAACCATTCAAACTTTTTCTTTCTTTTTTTTAATGACACATGAACATAAAAACAGCCTAAAATTCAAGTATATAATTTATTATAATAATAGCAATAATTATTAATCATGAAATTTTCTCAACTGAGATTTGAATTTGAATATATTTTATCTTATAAAATAAGAATAAATAAACAAAACTCAGCTCTATATAATTAAGAAAATATAGAGATTGTTATTATATGCCCAGAATGAGTGAAAAATAAATAAATAAATAAATAAATATTTTTATACATCTACAATAATTCAGATCTGATCATTTCTTGAATAAATAAGTGATCTAGACTCAAATCTATTATATAGATTGTTTTTAATGAAATGTAATTAAATAAATAAATTTAAAAAATTAATAAATTGTTAATTATTAGCAATATGTGAGCTGATATTGTATTATGTTATAAATGATCAATATCAATATACTTTGATATTATTATAATTATTATTATAATTATTATTATTATTATTATTATTATTATTATTATTATTATTATTATTATTATTATTATTATTACATAATTTGGCAAAAAAAAAAAGCAAAAATGTGTGTGTGTGTGTTGTGTAGATCGGAGCGTCTCTGTTTGCCAGCAGTGAAGGATCAGGACTGTTTATCGGTTTGGCCGGCACCGGGGCAGCAGGAGGCATCGCTGTGGCAGGGTTCGAATGGAACGTGAGTCTCATCATCAGTTCAAATCACTCCAAGTACTTTTCATTCATTAATCATTTTACTTTCAGGCAAATAAAGACAAATAAAACACTGATCTGTGCTGTTTATGGAAAATAATCAACTTCTTTGAAGTAACTGTAAACTTGCTTCATCACATCACCTTGTCTTGTCACTTTAAACATTCTGTTTATTCCATTCACATCTAGTCTACTGCTGTTATTTTTATTCTAATTTCTTTTTTATTTTTATATATTGTATAATTGATAAAATTTTTTAACTATTTTATTTTATTTTATATTTTGTCTCCTATAATCATTTTTATAC
Organism: Hemibagrus wyckioides; assembly: GCF_019097595.1. Lineage (NCBI taxonomy): Eukaryota > Metazoa > Chordata > Actinopteri > Siluriformes > Bagridae > Hemibagrus > Hemibagrus wyckioides. Next base: position 2,263,500 of record NC_080735.1, on the reverse strand, counting down.
TTGATATTCTTGGTATTTTGATATTCTAGTCTTTAAATTTTATATAAATAATTTCTTCTATTTTATATTCTAGTTTACATTTGATTTAAATTGTATCTCTTATATTTTTATATGCGAGTTTATTTTCACTATAGGACAGTCGTAAAAAACATTTCACGACATGTACTGTGTATGACTGTGTATGTGACAAATAAAATTAGAATTTTGAATTTGAAGAATAAAGCTATAGGGTGCCATTATTTTTGTGAACACCAGGGGGCGACAGAGGCCGGCTTGCTTATTAAAGCACATACTATACATTCTATTACTTTTTTCTAGGCAACCTATGTACTGTTGGCCCTGGCCTGGATCTTTGTCCCAGTGTATGTGTCCTCTGGGGTATGTCTGAAGCTGTAATACAACACACACACACACACACACACACACACACACTATTATTTCAATTTATTGTTAACAGTGCCTGCATGCAGAAATGAAGTTTCTGAAACATTGAAGTTATTCTCTAATTCTCTTTCTCTCTTTCTCTCCCTCTCACACACACACACTTTCCCACACTCTCAGATTGTCACAATGCCCGAGTATCTGGGTCGGCGTTTTGGCGGTGAGAGAATTCGCATGTATCTGTCAGCTCTCAGTCTGATGTTATCCGTGTTTACCAAAATCTCAGTGAGTGTCCACACACACACACACACACACATCTGGCATATCTGGCATCATACCTGTGCATGTACAGACAATGTGTATAACACACATATGATATCTGTATTATTCTCATTCTATGTGTGTGTGTGTGTGTGTGTGTGTGTGTGTGTGCAGACAGACCTGTATTCTGGGGCCTTGTTTATTCAGGTGTGTTTGGGTTGGAATCTTTACCTCTCCACTGTTCTCATGTTGGTGGTCACGGCACTCTACACTATTGCAGGTGAGGGGTGCCAAAACTTTTAACAATTAGATTATTTAATTTAATTTGTTTAATGCATTAAATTAAATTTATTCACATGATTTAACTTTCTTAGTTCATTTAACTTACTGAACTAACCTGTAGATTTTTATTTATTTAATTTGAAGTTATGTTTTTTTGTACTTATTTATTGTTTACTTTTTACCTTCTTACTTTTACTTAATTAATTAATTACCTATAGATTCTGTTTGCTTATTATTACTTACTTATATACTTTAATAACTAACCTACTTACTTACATCCATGTAGACAGTGACTGAAGTCTTATTTTTATGTTTACAGACTTAATTTCTTCCTTATTTACCTAGTTACTAACATCTTACTCATGTTGTTTCTAACCTACTTACTTTCTAACTTTCTTACCTAGAAACCTTTAGTTCCTCGATCATGACTTACTCACATCATTAACCAAATTCTTACCTACTTACATAGAGAACTGCACTTTCTTCTTGATTAAACACCTACTTCATTGTTACTCACTTAGTTACTTACCTATTTTCATTTGAGGTGTTTACTTAATACCTTACTTAACTTATTACTTATTATTAATTCATTTTATTATTTACTCATGTACTTAATTACCTACCTACCTACACTGATGTAGAAAATTATTTACTTCTACTTTACTTTTCTTACTTATGCTTAGTTATTTATTTTGTAGATTTTAGTAACTTACCAACCTACAGACAATTATTTACTTACTTCTTACTTAACTTTTCTTAAAAACTCTTATGTTTACCTAGTTACTTATGTCTTACTCATGCTAGACTTGCTTCCTTTCAACCTACTTCCTTTCTAACTTACTTACCTAGAAACTTTAATTTTCTCAATCATGACTTGTTTAGTTTTCCTCACTTAATTAACCAACTTCTCACTTACGTATAGAACTGCATTTTCTTCTTAATTAAACACCTACTGAATTGTTACTCACCTTCTCACCTTACTTATGTATTTTTCACTTTAGATGTTTACCTAATAACCTACTTAACATATTACTTATTAATTCATTATTATTATTTACTTATGTACTTAATTACTTACCCACCTACCTACCTACATTGATGTAGAAAGTTATTTACTTTAGTTTTGTTACTTCTGCTTAGTTATTTAGACTTTAGTAACTTACCAACCTAAATTTACTTAATTCTTACTTAACTTCTCTTAAAAACTTTCCCTAATTACTTACATCTTACTCATTTCACTCACTTACTTACTTACCTAGAAACTTTCATTTATTTAATTATTTCTTGCATAGTTTACTTAACACATTTCTATTAACTTATATGTAGAATTTTTATTTCTTCTCAATTACACACTTACTCAGTTCTATCCCTTCTAACACTTACTTTACTTTCTAAAGTTTAATTTAACTTATTTATTTACTTCCTAATACTTATTTACTCACCCTGAGACTTTGACTTACTCATAACTAACGTCTTACTTCTGCCTTATATACCACGAATTCCATTTTCTTCTTAATTTCACACCTACCTAATTGTTACTCAACTACTTCCTCTTCAGACGTTTACTTAACCTACTTTACTCCTCTAACTTAACTCAGTTGTATACATTCGTTACTTAACTCCATCTTCTTTTATCTGTTAATGCTAATGTGTTAATGTTACTTCTAACTTCCTTATTTACATTTAGCGTCTTCCTAAACATCCTTATCGATTAGGGACAGTCAGTTAGAGTAGTGAAACGGTTCAGTGCAGGAAAATTCAGTTAGAAGTGAAAGAGATAATTGGTGTGATTAGCATGCGGCGGTTTGTGTTAGCATGTCAGCAAGACGCTGACGAATCAGGAGTGTCCGAAAACAATAAGGAACATGGAGAAACAATACGAGTGTCTCTGTTAAAATAACAAAGCATTTAAAACGTATTCTAACAGATTGTGGTAATGAGCTACGTCCTCCGTGATTCAGTAAGTAACTGATATTCCGGATTTGTTTGTTTTCCGGTTTAAAGTCTGAGGCTTCAACTGAAAAGAGCTCGAGCTTCTCAAACTTTTTTTTTTTTTTTTTCATTTTATTTTATAGCTATTTAAGGAATTGGACAGTTAACTTTTCCGAAATATTCCCAAAATAGTATGAATTTATTTATTTATTTTTTTACATGATGGTTCCGTCCTGCGCATGTGAAGACAAATTTATAAGATTTTGGTGTTTGAAATTTATTCTGAAAGACGTCATTCGAACTTCCCAACTATCTTTACGGTGTTCTTCAGATTTAGACACAGAATCGATGATTAGACCAAGTGAATATTCATCATTAGTGAAGCAACATTTATTAGTTTTATATAATTTTACAGAGAGCTACGTTAATAATCATCCAGATGTTAGCTTACTGATTCTCATGATGATATGACTCAAAGGAGATGAACATCTCACTCTCTGTCTCTCACTCTCACTCATTCTGTTCTCTGTCTCTTTCTCTCTCTGTCTCTCTCTCTCTCTCTCTCTCTCTCTTCCTCTCTCCCTATACCTGCCTACTCCCCCCTCCATCTCTCTCTCTCACTCTCTCTCTCTCTCTCGGCACTACACACACTCCCTGGATAATAAACACTTCCGATTAAGGAGTCATTGAGGACGTGTTAACAATAGTTTAGGAATGCAGGGCAGGTTACAGGCCATGATGTATTTTTCATCCTCAATCTTCGGATTAAGCTTTGATCCTTTTGACATTCATATAAATAACGTCTGGGAACGCCCATACAGTGTTTGAGTCTCTGTAGAAAAGGATTACATCACTTCAGGAGCACAATCGTACCACACACACACACACACACACACACAGACACACATCTGTAATCGTGTCATGTCTATCTGACTGTTTCACCCCAATTTCTTGCCCCAGGTGGTTTAGCTGCGGTGATTTACACTGATACACTGCAGACCTTCATCATGATCATTGGCGCGGTCATCCTCACCATCACAGGTCAGTCAGTTATGTTACTACCAGGTGGTGCAGATGAACTCTTGATACAGGACACAAGTGTGTGATGATATTGTGTAAAAGATCTCAAAAATTACATCTCAGACTAAAGCCTGCTGGAAGTCAGGGCATTAGCATGTCAGACGCTAAAATGCTAAGCAACAATGTCTGAGACAGTACAGACAGATGAACATCTCTGACTCAACGTATCTTGTGAGCATGTGGAAATATTTCCAGCTGTGAAACGTGTACGATTAATCCATTAGCTTGCTGATTGAGCTAGACAAGCTAGCCATGTGACGTTATGTTCTACAGTGTGAAAGTTCTATATTAAAGTTTTGACGTTCATTAAATATGTATCTAACTATGTAGCTATAAACACGTATGATTGAACGTGAGCTAGCTAACTATTTCCCTGCAGCATTTGACTAGCTAACTAGCTAGTACTGTTGATATTAGAGCGGATGTTCACTTCAGCACAGCGTTTCTTCACCATTTATCACGTAGTATAGTTTCCTACAATACCCATAACACGCTTCTGATAATGCCGCAGTGTGATTTTACCAGAGCCGCTAACTTCTCACAGGAATAATACAAATACAGCAGCAATTATTTAAAATAAATTTGACTTGAAACGCATCACAAATATTTCAGCATCAATATGAAAACATATGTGAAGTGTCTCAGGGCGGAGTTATAGCACCTGAGTCATATAGGATTAGCATTAATAATAACAGTAAACTGTTAGCATCTTGCTCATTAATTCCATTGCTTGCGCTTTCAGTAACGAGGATGAAGGTGTGATAAAGGTTTACATTATGGAGGTGTGTCTGGAAGAAAAGACTCAAGTTTCAGGTTATAGAGTGTTTATCCTTTATATTAGCAGATATAGCAGCAGCTCTGGGAAGTAGATCAGACTGCAGGGTTTATAGTCATGGACTCGTCTGAACGGCTGATTGACAGGAACTTGTTTGTCAGACACTCTGTATCATCTAGAACCCCGGTTCTTGAAATGTGGGTCTGTGTATCTGTGAAGCATCACCAAGGGCCTGGATTTTTGTGGTTATTTCTCTTTTTTTGCTACATTGTGTGGAAATCACAACCCACATGATTAAAGATACCAAAAAGAAATTTAGGGGTCCAAAAACTTGAATCAATGGAAATTTCAGGGATGTGGAAATAATGTTCATGAAGTAAATCTATACTGAGGAACTGTTGTGTAGGAAATGTTGATTTAGCTTCTGGTTTAGGGAAGGAGTCTCCAGTGTCAGGGTTTTCCCCAAGTCTACAGAACAGTAGTTTAGGTTTTCTGGTTTCTGGGTCAGCATGGTGGCTTAGTGGTTAGCACTGTTGCCTCAAGAAGGTCCTGGGTTCGAACAGGCAGGGGCCTTTCTGTGTGGAGTTTGCACATTCTCCCCGTGCCTGCGTGGGTTTACTCTGGGTACTCCGGTTTCCTCCCACAGTCCAAGTGTGTGTGGTTGTCTGTCTGTGATGGACTGGTGACCTGTACAGGGTGTACCCCTGCCTTTCGCCCAATGTGTACTGGGATAGGCTCCAGCAGATCCCCGTGACCCTAATTAGGAATAAAGCGGGTGTAGAAAATGGATGGATGGATGGTTTCTGGGTCACATAATGAGCTTTGAGAGAGAAATAAAGAGACATTTGTGTGGAAATGACTTTTTATGGCTGCTTCAAACTTTGGGCTTCCCATAACATTAACGCAGCTCTAAATATTTGATGCATCTATTTTAAATTATAATTGTTGGGAAAGAGGAATAATTCCGTCTGGGAAGTGGTGCTGCAGAAAAACAAGAAGTTCAGGTCAGTAACAGAAAGTCCGCTTCATCTGGCCACCTCCACGCTGTCGACTTTTTACTGTTTTATTCCTTTAGTCTCAAGGCTTAAAAAAAGCAACGGAGAAGAAAAAACATCATGTGATGGTGCAGTCACATGGTTTTGTGTGTAGTGTGTGTGTGTGTGTTCAGTGTGTGTGTGAGTGAACATTCCTGTTTGCACATTCATGTGGTGAAATCATCATATCCCAATATCAACTTCCCTTAAATAGAAATCTTTAGATGTTTAACAGTCAAAAAAGACGGAAACGTTTATCTCGGAACTATTTCCTGCCTTATCGAGTCTTACACTCTTGCATTTGTTTTTCATTTGATTATAAAGTTCATTGGAAATGTTCTTGAAAGAGAACTGAAACAAATGAGAGGAAATAAAATGCTGCACATTTCAGCACAAGTTGTTTGCCAGAAATTAGCAAATGCTTTTATATTCAAGCTCTAAAATCAAGCAACACTTCTTGTGCTTTTTGTCCCTGAAGCCACACCCGAGTCAGATAAGCACAGAATCTTCTCTATTAAACTTTCCCTCGCACCATTAAGCAAAACTGTTATCCTCATTTGTCTTGATCAGCAACATGCTTCAGGAAACACAGCGCTTTTCTCTCTTTTTCTAACAGACGACTTAAAAGTGCAACATTAAACAGTACGCTTTTAATGATTTTTGCCTCCTCTTTTTGACGAAAATTAAAAGAACTGATAAAGGTCAGGCGAGGTTACAGGAAATCCTGATGCTGATCTTGTGATCTCTCTGGGGTTTTGTGGCACCGTTTTCCTGATTTCCTGTAAACTGTTCCAAATTCCAAACACGTCTTTGCCTGTCAGTTATCTCTGGCTTCAGAAAATCCAAACAACTCAGAGGAAATGTTTCTTCACTGAGAGGTTTGATCGTTTGGTTGCTCCATGTTCCAGATAGTGTACTATATAAGAAGTGCTGCGGACTTTCTTGCTCAATTTGGCAACATTATCAACTTTAACACTGAACATGTTGTTGTAGGTGACCAATCAGAGATCACCATTTACCCAAACAACCAATCAGAGATCACTGTTTCCCCCAACAACCAGAGATCACCATTTCCCCCTAAACTAAGTTAAGATCATTATTCCCCCCTAAACCAATCAGAGATCACTATTTCCACCAACAACCAATCAAAGATCACCATTTTCCCCAACAACCAATCAGAGATCACCATTTCCCAAACAACCATTTAGAGGTCACTGTTTCCCCAACAACCAATCAGAGATCACTGTTTCCCCCAACAACCAATCAGAGATCACCACTTCCCCCTAAACCAAGTTAAGATCATTATTTCCCCCTAAACCAATCAGAGATCACCATTTCTCCCAACAACTAATCGGAGATCGCCATTTCCCAAACAACCAATCAGATCACCACTTCTCCCAACAACCAATCAGAGATCACCATTGTTCACTATTGTTCCCAACAACCAATCAGAGATCATCAGGATTTCTATGATATACTTTATTAATTTCTTTTCTAATGCAACACTATTATGTGTTGTTTGATATGCTTTGATATGCAAATGAACACCATGCATGCAACGAATGTGCAAATTAGCTGGCAACGGAATCGGGTGACTTTTTAGGCTTGACTTAGCTAATTCCCCCTAAAAGGAGTTCAAACAAGTTACTTTATTCTTTATAATTCTAACTTTTGTTAGTTTTTGACATGTTTTGCTTTCATTTTAACAGACAGATTCGATACGAATGCTTTTTTGTTCTGCTGAAGTGCTATAGTTTTTATTGTAAGTCGTGTTCCTGAAGGATTTATGGGAGTGAATCCGAGATATTTTAGCATTTATTCCTCCCCAGATCTGGAGGTATAAACACCGTATCTCTAGCCGTGTTCTTGCACTATGTTGTGGTTTGTGTTTTTATGATTTACTTCAGGTGTTTTACATGCTCCTGGATGACTTTCAGCTCACGTTTTTTAATCTAAACTGCTTTCTTGTTTGGGGCGAGTCGGTGCAGATCTTCAAAGGCTTCAGCTTTCGTGCAGCATCATGTCACACTCATAATGTTTCCTGGTATCCCTGCGGGTTCATGGGCTTCACCCTCTCATTTCATTTGCATGTGGCATTCTCGGAAACCCTCCATACACCCTGTCACCTGTTTAGATTTGAATTACTTTAATATATTTGGATTCGTTTCTGTTTGAGGAGTTTAATTGTGAGTGCAAGATTTCTTAAAAAATATTAGTACTGATATTGTGAGTTTGGAATTTTCAGGTCACGGTGCTTGAATTATTTAGAGCTAGTTTTAAAACAAAAAATGCTAATTTTGAAGGTTTGTACACTCCAGCAATTTGACAATCATTTCAATTTGTATTTAATTTCTATGGACACAACAGCATTTTATCATTTTTATCCATTTATTGTTACATTTACATGTTTTTGAGATAGTAGAAGCTACAAACTGCCCTGAAGATGTTTGGAAATTGCAATTAACACTGGATTCTCTTTCCACATATATATGTATATATAATTCCTGTTATATCAGGAATATCTTCAATCAGTTTTAAAAATTGTGGCAAATTGCTGTGGTATAAATAAAGCTCTTCCAGGTGTGTCGTTACTGGAAAATAATCATTTTCTGGCAATCAGATCACTCTATCGGTTCTTGATCTATTTTGTTATGCCCCATGGTGATTTATTCCTTACCTATTGTGTTACTTCGTGATGAACACTAACTTTGTGTAAACAAACATCTTCGCTGTTATACAATCAGTTGTTCAAACACTCATTAATCCCATCACAGCTTGTGATCTGATCCTAACAAAAGGAGGGATTGTTTCAGAAAAAAAAATAATTATAGAGGAGAAAGGATAGCATTGCCCTATCATGCCATACACCCCCTCTCACGCTGTGCCAAGTAAACATCCATCATCTCCTATTCTTCATGCACAACTGCACACTCGCTGTGAAAACGTCTCACTTCCCAGACTGCATTATGTGAGCCACCTATTCAGTCTGAAATTTAGAAAAGCTTTTTTTTTTTTTTTATTCGTTTGTTTGCAATACAGATTTGTGTCATAAATACACCAATGCTCCAGGACAATGACTCTCAGACATATTTTTTTATGAAATGCTGCCCAACCCTGTCTGCTCCCAGATTTATTACTCAGCAAAAAAAAAACAGGCTTAATGCTAGTGATTAAGATATTTAGACAGATTTGAGGAGTCGGGTGTGACAGCTCAGATTTGGGATATTCTGTCTGCTCAAGAGCTTAGAGCCAACATGTTACAGCGCCTTGTTTACATATCCCCCACCTTGTATAAGTTCAACCAAGAACTGAAATGGACGTAATTGGAATTTTCGTATCTAATTCCAACCCACTGTTCAGCTCTCCTGCAGGAACTACATGCTAGTGCCAGCTCCCACCCGTTCAGTATCTCTTACTAACATGTGCTTCCTGAAGGACATGGGAAGAGGGCCTACTGTATTTTTCAAAACTTCTGCTCATGAGGTGAGAAGAACCGAGGAGATTGTGAAGCATTATGGTGGTAGCATTAAGTTCAAGCAGGGACTCGAAAACTGGACAAGATTGAACACATCATGTGTTCCAAGACACTTGGACAGTCGAGAAAAAAACTTATTCATAAAACTTGTTCATAGGCATACTTGTAGAACCACTTCTGGCTGATTCTGGGATATCTCTATCAGCTTTCTGAATCTTGGCAAAAGTACTCAAGCTCCTAAAGTCTCAAGTCTTCTGAAGACTAGAATATGTTTTTTTTCTCAATTGTTCAAGTATTTGGTTTCAATCTTGTTCAGTTTTCAAGTCCCTGCTTGAACTAAATGCTGCCACCACCATGCTTCACAGTGGGGACGATGAGTTGAGGAGGATTGTTGGGTTTTCACCAAAAGTAAGGCTTTGGTCAAGGACCAAAAATCTATTTTTGGTCTCAACGAGACCACAGAACCTTTTGTACACATGTTTGCTGAGTCAGCAATAAGCTTTCTGGCGAACTCCAAACAAGATTTCACATGGCTTCTGCCCAGCTATTTCAGAGTTACCCTTGGCCTCTTTGCTGCAGTCACTGATTTTTAGTGGACAGCCTCCTCACGGTCAGGGTTGTGCTGTGTTCTTTAATTCTTTCAAATGTTTTGGATGGAAGAGCTAATACTTTTTCCAGAATGTTGGTCTTCATGATGCTTATTGTTTAGGTATGTTCTCCAACACTCTGTCGATTGAGATAAGGTGGTCTCTCTCTGATGGGAACTAATTCAGTGGTTTTACAGAACCTGGAGTGAAAACTTATCACTTTTTAAATTGATCATCATTATGACACACGGAAAAGTTTAATGGGGGGTGAATACTTATGCACCACACTGTACTCTCTTTATGTATGAAGGGAACCAAGATATTGGGTTACACCTGTACATGTTCTTCCCTGAGTCTACATTTTGTTTCATCTAGCGTTCAACGAGATTGGTGGTTATGGCAAATTGGAAAGCATTTATCTTGAGGCCGTGCCGAAGAAGATAATCCCGAACACGACGTGCCACCTTCCAAGGCATGACGCCATGCACCTCTTCCGAGATCCAGTGCACGGTGACCTTCCCTGGCCGGGAATGACGCTTGGATTAACCATCCTGGCTACCTGGTACTGGTGTACTGATCAGGTAAACACACCTAGCAAACCCTCCACACACACATACACAAAGATAATGGCCTGACCTTTAACTACGGAACATGTACACTTCCTCAACACGCACTTGTTTGCCAGCATCTCAGCTTACATAATAGCATCACCACTGAGTAGGGTGTCTAGTTTAGGGTGTCTGGTTAGCTAGCAGTTTGCACAGGTAATGTTACAGATAGCCATTACTATCATGTCACCCCCTTAAAATATTTTAGCATATGTAGTGCTAGTTTTTCTTCAGAAATCAAAAAAACCTCACAGCACACATCAGAAACACATAACAGCATTTTAAATAGAATTAGCTGAGTAAGATTTGCTGACTGATGCTAGCTAGCAAATTATATAATTTCCTTTCACGTGACATTCAGGCAGCTAAATTTAAACATGGAAAAGAAAACATTCTAGCTTTGAGGCAAGAACTGCTGCCAAAATAAAGATCTGTAGACTTAACACTAACTGGCGATCAGGTAAAACTTTCCAGCTCACGCCAAATCCAAGGAAAAATAAAGAACCAAACAAACATGGCAGCCTCTGAAAAAACCTGCTTTAATTACTGCCAGCGACATGGCTGTTCTCAGGAAAACAACTTCAAGTAACATTTTTTTGCCGTTTAAACAAATTGCAAGGACAAAAACAGGATTGTTGAATCCCTATGAAGTCATATAAGCAGATTCATATTCAGTAGCAAACCCAGAGAATGAGAATTTAAGAAAATGTTTTTTTTTCCCTCCTAACTTTAAATACCTTACCTCAGCTGGTAAAGCTCTGAGATGTACCATTAACAAATATAAGCAATCATATTTAACACCTATTTCATAAAATCTGATCTCCTCTGAAAGGGAAAATCTGTTTGAGTGAAAATGACGTGGAAATCGTTTGTGTGCGATGACGGAATAAGGTTCCAACACTGTAGTTTGCTTTCGTATTGTTTTTTTTTTTTTGTGTTTACACAAAAATAAACTGGTTTGTAACATACTTGTTATCTTGTTCACCCACTATGATCCCAAATCCATCACCATTCCAATTCACAGCAGCCCCTTAACATGGTGTGTTAGACACCAAGAGTCCAGTACATGCTAAACTGCAAGTCAGTGTAATGTGCTACGATTTTGGCTGTAAATCCACATTCAAACAGTAGAGATTACATTCCAAAAGCAACCGACGATACGAACCAAATCATTTGGACCAGTACATGATAAGAAAGGCCACTATTATTAAAAGTTCTTCCATTTTCCTTTAACCTGCCTCCACCATTTTGAAAGCAAGATCCGGAAATACCACATGAAGTCCTGAAAGTCCACCAACCTGCACCACAGGATTGGTCCAAAAGTACCTCAGGGCATCAGAATTAATTTGCATTCAGTTGAGAACACCAAAAAGAATTTAGATTTGTAGTAGTCACATGCTAATGTAAATTAGCATACGTTGTTTCTGCTTTTTTTTTTTAATTTTCCTTGCGTCCGTGTGCGACTTTTTTGTCACCCATGACTCCCGGCACCCTTTCCCTGAGGTGTCGGAGACTGGAGAGTTTAGAAATATGGATTCCTAGCGGCATCTGCGTGTCGTTCCTCCGTGGTGAAGGGGAGTGCGTGTGAGAGATCCGTTGAGTCGGTGATTGGCTGGTTTTGAGTCCTCCGGGCGGGATCCTCCTGTTGGGTGAGCGGCTCGGTCGGCCCACATCGTGCTGCGGCATGGAGAGTTTGCCCTGCCAGTATCGGTGCCCTCCGATTACCCGGGTGCTGCTTTTCGGAGGGCGATGGTACACCCCTGGTTTGGCGATCACTACTTTGGCTCTGTTGTAGGGTTCACGCATGGAAGGGATTTCCATTGGATGATACACCTGTGAGGGAAGAGGGAAGGTAGTGTCACAAAATTTGCATATTGCCACTGTGTTAAAACTGTCAACACTGATAACAAGAAACTCAAAATCAGTGAGTCCAAAGTGAAGTCCCACCCACTGGCTTTCTATTGGTTTATAGGGCTGAGAAATGTAACTGCTACCAAATGGCCAATGTTCACATTCCATGTCATTTCCACTTCAATGAATTTTACATCTAATTGGTCTGCAATCATAGAGCTAATTCACAGTTAATGCTGTGGCTAATTCATAAATATTGGCACCTCTTCACCAAGCAATACAGTCGTAACATAAAACATAAACATATGAAATTTAACATAACATTTACATTTATAGTAAACTAATGTACAATTTTATATTGATAAATTTTAAGCTCTACTTTATGTGTATTAATTTTTGCATTTTACTATTTGTTGTTAGATTCATGTTAGTTTTATTATGTTAAAAAGCTTCAATTTAGATTATTTTGTTTACTGTTGAATTTTGATATCCATCTTAAGGTGATTAGCTACTTCATAGTTACATACAAGTTAGCTTCATTACCTGAACTACACTACACATTTCCCAACTAGCCAAGTTAGCTTGCTAAAAGAGCTAAGCCTCATCATTTTAGCACATGACTGCAGCTTCACAAATCACACAACATACTACTATTTTACCGAAATCTATTCGGAAGTTTCGCTTCACTACCAAGAAAATTCCCAGTTAACACGTTCCATATGTTGAAATAGGATTTTTTTTGCTAAATGATGCTATTTGTTTTGCTAAATACACTAATAATTGTGTAACAGGAATAATTTTAATGAATATCGTGACTCTTCAGGTTATCGTGCAGAGATCACTTTCAGCAAAAAACCTGAGCCATGCTAAAGGGGCATCAATCTTTGCCAGCTACCTGAAAATGCTACCAATGATCTTCATCATCCTTCCAGGCATGATCAGCAGAGCGCTCTACCCAGGTAATACACAATACAGACATTTAGCTCAGAGCTCAGTCACCAATTGTTATAGACTTATAAATATATACAGCAATATTGATGACTTTTACTACCACTTCACACATAGAACACATGTTTACCGTGTTTAAGGGGTCATGGAGGCTTTTTTCCACTTTTAGGTTGGAAACATTGAAAAATCGTTAGTATTCCTGCCTTCAAATCCTAAGTAATTAGTACAAATCAACACAACAAAAAAGCCTGTACTTAGATGACTTAGCATCGTAAATCATTGCATTTTGAAACTGATTCTTGTGACCTGGCATGCACAGACCAGCTTTTTCAAAAGCAGTTATGGAAAACGTCCAAGAAAAATTAGCTTGTTACTGGTAGATGACACGAAAACAGACCAACCCTTGTACATATGTTTTTTGTACATATGTCATGCAGTTCATAGCTTGGTTAGCTTGTGTGGCATGCTGGCTAACATCTCACTGCTAGTACCAAAGTTTCTGGAGCTTCCTGCTTCAGATTTAAAAACTACGATGCTTCCCTTCAAAACTGGATAGATCCCCATCTACCTGGAGGCTCCGATCAAACTCGGCTCTTGTCTGAAATTTGTTAAAGTTGCAAGCATCGCTCGGCTTCAGACATCATCTCACATGCATGTCATGATTTCCTTTTGAAACAGGAAGTCAGGGAAGGAGTGTTGCTAATTTTAAATGTTAGACCACAGAAAAAGTCCGGCTTGTTTACAGAGGTGGGGCAAATATATTCTACAGAGCATTTGATTTGGTTCTAACTTTTCTGCTCATCACAGCTGTAAAGAGTGGTTATTTGAGTGATTTCTGCAGGAAAAACTTAGTCCAAGACTATAACAAAAACTACTATAATTAATAGTGTTAGCTTCATAGTACATTAAGATTTCTAAATCTTGTTAAATTTCTCTTAGTCATTCTTTTCAATGCAGATGTTTAAAATGTGTCCGTTTTGAACTGACTGAAGTTCTCACAGCATGCTCAGACCTGCTGCAACACACTCTGACACACCCTGGTACATTTTCTAGCATACAGGCACATGGACTGGAAACACACCTTTATTACCCGCATATACCTAGGACACACCCAGGTTTAAAGAGGCTGGCTGGAAAGATAACATAACTTGTGATAAAAGTCACTTTCCACTTTTACACACACACACACACAGAGTTTCCCCTACCTTTCCTGTGTATCTGCTGTGTACATTCAGCAAGTTCCTGTCTGTGGGGTCCAGATCTGCGCTTTTATCCGGCCTCAGGTCCAGCATGGATTGTGAGAATCGTGCCATTAAATTCACAGGGGCGTTCTCAGGGAGTCGTCCTGAGCCGATGAGTCCGCCATTAGCAAGCCTGCTGTGGTCGGGGTCGGTACACTCGTAGTACTCATCTGATGCTGTGGAGCCCTCGTCTTGTGTCGAATGGGCTAATTTAAGACTTTTGTTACTGTCCGTGTCATTGTCTTTAGTTTTGTTGTCTGAATCCTGATTGGCAGATGCTGAATTATGTGCCTCAGGGGCTTCCCTGTACTCCTCCAAGCTGGATGTCTCATTAGGTTTCATGTCGTTTCTCTTGACCATGCTGACTTGCACATTTTCTGGTCCATCACCTGCAGTCATTACCAGCTGTAGGGTGCGTGGCTTTGGCACAGGAGGTCCTGGAGGAGGTCTTTGAGTCTGTGCTTCATCCTGAGGAGGAGGAGGCGCTGTTGTTTTAGGAGGTGAATCAGTCTTGTCAGAGCTTGCAGTGTCTGGGGGTGCAGGTGGCAACTTGGGTTCCAGTGGAACCTTTCCTTCAGGTTTGTCCTCTGGTAACACTCGAGTGTCTGGTGGTTTTGTTTTGGCATTGTGGGTACCTCTAACACGTGGACTTGCCTTTTCAGGCAGTGGCTCTTCTGGTGGAGCGATAAAAGGGTCCTTAAAACGAATGGCCTGTGATGTTTCAAACAGCTGCGAGCGCATCAAGTGTGGCTGCAGCGGCTTGCTCGTGTCCCGAATGTTTATAAAACCAATGACATCACTAGGTGGGTCCGGTTCTGGCCATGTAGGCAGGTATGGAATGAGCTCTGCCTTTGGTAACCCTATGAGCCCCGGGTGTTTGGGCTGTTCATCAATTGCCTCACGGTGACGTTTAACCGGCAGAGGCAAGGGATTCTGCGAGGTATCCTTCTGACTCGGGTCTTTGTCTGACGATGTTCGGCTTGCCGTCTCCACCAAGGCATATTTGGGGTTGATGAGTTTCCTGGCAACAGCAGCTGATGGGACCGAGGCAGGTACAGGGACAGGGATGGGATCAGGCTCAGGGAGGTCAAGCAGACGGATTTTAGACAGGTTGACGCCACGGGAGTTCAAGTAGAGCTCACGAAACTGCTTGTCGAAGGTTTCCACTGCCTGTCCGGTAAGGACCGTGATGAGATTGCGGTCCAAACGGGAAGCTGTCCATGTAAAACTGAAAAAAAAAAGGATTTTGTTTTAGAAATAAACACAAATCTAACTGTTTTGCATTGTTTGTGTTCAGTTCTAAGCTCTTCTCTTCACACTTTACACAAGCAATGTTGGGTTAGTTTTTTGCACAACACGGCACTCAGATCCAGTGCTGCAGGTTTTCTTATTTCTGAACAAACACAAGCACTAACACTAATGTCTGGTCCATGTGTGCTGTTCTTTTCCAAGGAATTTTGCTAATGTTATATATTAAAGAAGGATATGTTATACTTTTTATCCATTTGTATTTACAGTTAATGTAATGGAATGTCCAGGAAACATCTCTTAATCCTTCAGCAGCCTCTTGTGTCTTGCTCATGAAGTTAATAAGAGGGGGGAAAAGCAGCTCGTCATGATACTGTCATGATACACGGGTAAAAATATGGCCAACAAAACATCATAATGTCACTTTCTGCTTCTGGATTTTTATTTTAATGCTACATTTATTAGTCATCCTGTGCTCGAGTATAGGCAGATCTTTTTTTTGCACTTATTCTAAGAACTAATAACATGGATTTTGTCCTCACAAGTGAAGCCCTAAGTGCGTTAATTGGATGTAAAACCACAAACCGACATCTGATCTGACATATCAATTCACAGCGAATCGCCTTGGGTCAATTTACGGCTCATTTTATGGCAGATAAAAGACGCCGTAATCTTTTCCTAGGCGTGGGACTGAACAGTCCATAAACTTTACTGACAAGACAAATTCGAGCTGCACTAGATACTCTGGTAATAATTACTCTGCCCAACCTCGTCTAAACCATGTTCAAACTAATCCTATCTGAATAGTGAAAATAGGCGGAAGTTCACTTCAGTGCTTTCAGAAGAAAAGAAAAAAGGAAACATAACGAAAACACTTATCAAGTTTGATAAGCGTGAACATGATCATATACTTTACAACACAGCGATGCTGACTGATCAGAAGGCAATGATATGCTTGAAGGGCGAAATCTGCAATGTCAAGGGTTTTAGAGTCGCCTGTTCTCCTGAACTTGATTCCCAGACATTCTGCTATATTAATGTACAAATAAATGGACAAAAATAAAATGTTTCAAGCATATAAATGTCAATATTGACAGGTTGCTGTGGTATAAGAGACTAGCCATCCAATCTTTGATTGAACAGCATAACCTCACTTTTCACTTCTGCCCAATTGACCCAATTTGCTCCATTATCAGAGTTATGAACTAAACTGGATTAAAACTGATCCCTTAATGACACTATTTATGAGAAATGAACCCAGTTCTAATCTAAAGACTAGTGCAGGCAGTAAATTTGTACCTGTAGGATATTTTACTGCATAGCAGCCATGAGCACTTTACTGCTCATACAAAGAAAAAGCAGCAACCTAGCCCATAGCTAGGTTTTTATGAAGACATGAAAACTTAAAAATGGCACCTGGAATTTGTGCAAAGACACAAACACACTTCCCTTCAACGCACCTGTATGATCCGGATACGGCCCGATCCCCGTCCACGAACATGAACTTCTGATTCAGTAAACCTTGAATTTTTTTGGCCGAACGAGTGTGGAACTCGGAGCCTCCGCTGCAGCGGACCCGAAGATACTGCATGCGACAGGAAACAAAACAAAACCTGAAATTTTTCCTACATTCAATGCATGATGAAGCATGGTGGTGGTAGCATCAGTGGGTCAGGACCGAGGGCAAGATGGATGGAGTTAATTTGTTTAGAAAAATATAAACCAAGATATGAACAACTTTATTGACTTGTTAGGCTGAGAACACCATTGCTAGCATGAAGGAAAGTCCCAGTAAAATCCATTATTAAAAATTGGAAAATCAAAAGACAGCAAAAGTGCGAACATGGTGTGTACCATGGTGTGTACCAAGTGCACCATCAGTTGAAGGGCTTACTTATGAAAAAAGGCTTTTACTTTATAAAAATTCTCCATTAAGCTGCACTGACAAAAACAAACACACACACACACCTGTGAAAAACTTGTTTAATTCATCATGACTTGAAAGATTAAAACATAATTGATTTCAATGACATTTAAGCTCTTGCTTGCTCTTGTAAATAGTTAAAAGGCTTTTGTTTTATTGCCGTTACTCCCACGGTATAAGAGCGTGTGGCATGATCAGAATGTTTTAGGTGTGCACACACCTAAAAATACAAGACACACATTTACACAGCGCCAGTAGATTTCATGTGATCCAGGGAAGTGGCTGTGAGGGTGTGGACCTGTGTGTGTGTGTGTGTGTGTGTGTGTGTATGATGATGTGATGTGGGTGTGTCGACCTCACCTTCAGGTGTCCTCCGTGCATTCCCGCTCTCTCACACATGTGCAGAAAGTCCTTGACGGACGATTGCTCGATGATGATGTACACCGCCACTTTTCTCTTAAAGCCGGCATCCAGGAGGTCCTTGAAAATGTCCACGTCGGTGAAAATGTCCATTACAATGCTGATGAGCTAGAAAAAAAGCATCGATAGAGTAACTTCAAAAGAGGGGTCTTTAATCTTATTTGCAAAAGCCCTTCATTGCAATCGATAACCAGCCACGCCTTTTTCTGTGTATTTTTCCATCAGGTCATATTAACTAGTGAAGTTTGTGCGAAGGTAGACTTGTGGTCTCGATGACATTTTGTGCATAAGATTAAAAACAAGAAAAAGCAGAATTTCCACTGTATAAATGTAAAAAGCTGTCAGTTCAGGTCATAATAATGTTACCAGCTGAAGGGTCAGGAACTGCTTGATGGCAGAGACAAGCCTGAACACTTGCTGGATTGGTGTGCAGTAATTATAACAAAGCATAAGAGTAGTTTTTCAATATAATCCACATGGACAATATCTTCTGTTTTTATTGGCATGTTTACTATATGCAAATTTTATATCAGTGAACTAAAAAAGGGGGCGGGGCTTCCGGGTGTTGGTTTGTATCAGGGAGGTCAAGTCGACTGGCTCATCACCTGATGTATTGAGGATAAAAAGATTGCTGTTTGGACATATTCTTGTTTAGAGTCACACCTGAAAACAAAAAATTGCTGCTTTTAATTGATTTATTTTAAATTGAAACGTTTCCAAGTGTGCATCGAATCTGTAACTGTCCAAACAGACCAGCTCTAGACATTCTGCCTGTAGGCACGGGTGAGACGTCCACACCGGCTCCAGTGGCAGGGAGCGGGACCTCACTGTAGCCTGGAGCTGGGGGCGGGGTTACACCCAGGTGGGGTGGGTGGAGTGAGACCCAGTGTGACTGGTTGCACATGGGACCTTTACAGGCACAATAAGGAGTGCTGTATCTGATTACTGGTGTGTAAGACGAGCTAGATGTCAGATTAAAAAGTGGCATACAGTACATAGTTAGGATGACACGCTAAAGAAATTTTAATAAAGTAATAATTGCTAACATTGGCAGAATGTTGATGGTAAGACGGTAATGAGGTGGGAACACGGTTTCCTACTGCTTACACGATTTTGGAGACCAAAATTCAACATAAATTTTGAACATATTAACCCAGATATCACTTGCCAGATGTTTTTACACATAAATGACGTGCTAAATTAAATCCTGTCCCTTATTTATATGGAATCAGGTATAACAATAGTAATAATCATCATCATCATCAACATCATTATTAACGTAATTAACTGTTCTTTCTTCCAGTGTTTGGTTGAACTCGATGGTCTTACAGCTGTAGCTTAATAACAGACAAACAGCTTACAGTAACACACACCTACTTTCACTCTCCTCTCTCTCACACACACACACACTGACAAAATGATTTATGAAGCTAATGAATGCTATGCTATATATGAATCTGAACTAAACCTTCACTCACAGTTTTTAAAGATTAAAGAATTCTTTGCATGTAATTATCAGGACTGAGAAAGATTCCTGTTCTTATGAGGACCGAGATTTAAAAATATGCCCACACACTCTCTTTTTCTGTCTCTCTCTCTCTTTCACTCTCTCACACACACACATTTCTTTTACTCAAAGACCTCTCTGTGCACTGACAATGAGGGACCGAATGCTTTTATGAGGCAGTAGAAAGATGCTCTGTGTGTCTGTGTGTGTGTGTGTGTGTGTGTGTGTGTGTGTTGAGGCCTCGTGTTTGCACGCGTTTATACTGACAGCATGTTTTAACACGTTGCCTTGGTGTTGACTCAGAAGGTTTGCAGATGTGTCAGTGATGACGGCTTGAAGCGGATGAATAGAAACAGGACACAAAAACCTCTGATTAAATTCTGACTGTATTAAAAGTCTGGCCAGGTTTTTTTTTTTTACAGACCAATCAGCACTTCCGCTGGGGAGGGGCTGCGTCTGTGCCGCAATTCCGACATTCTCACGCATACCCAGCTGCTCCCGAGAGAGTCTTCAAACAGCCCAGCTTCCGGCACAACCTTCACGCCGCCGTCTCGCTCAATAACACGGCCGCACTCTAACCTGCTAACATGTTTATTATCCTTCCCTACTTTTGGGAATCAAAAAATTTTCAAAGGGAAATCCCAGACCGACCACACCAGCGTCTCAGGGCTGGGTCCCAAACCGCACAACTACCACACTGAATAGCATAGCAAAGCAGTCTGCCACCAGCACATGCCCCAGAATGCCCTCGCAACACTATTCTGCAGCTACAGTACGCCGCGCGGTGGTATGCAGGTTTTGGACGTAGCCCAAAATTCTTCACATGGTAGAATTCACTGAACTGAACCCCTCGGGACACGGTACAGCATACGAATCTATAGTCAGAGGGTGTCATTTAAATTTTCCATGACAAGACAGGTTTATACGAACTGCGTCAGTGTTTTTATGCTAACGATAACACAAAAAACATCGTCATTTACTACATTTCAAGCTAGTGTCATAATTTTCACGTTTAACTGCGAAGATTTAGTTTTGTTGTGAAATTTACAGACATAGCTACAGTAGGTAGAAGGCAGATTGCAGGTCCTAAACTCCGCCCACTTCATCTACTTATGAAAAATTCCAGAGAAAGTTATTTGAATGATTTTTAGTGTGATTGTTGTGATTATTTTATTTCCTCCACCTCCCATTAAAGTTACTGTTATTGTTTGATGGTCATTTTTGGCACGTTCCCAAAAATATCAACACGTCACTTTACACGTTTTCCTATTCAGACCCTGGTGGCACGAGGGCATTGTGGATTTGTGCTTTGTGGTGTGCCGTGTTGTGTAACAGCTCCAATGAAATCAGTGTAACAGCTTGAACAGGATTAGTATTTGAATAGTATGAATAGCACCCCAGTCATAAAAAATAAAGTGTTTTGTTTGCGCCTCGTGAGCATGCACATATATAACTTATATAATTAGCAGAGTTTTTACATTGGATTCTCGATTCTGGTGAAGGTTTTTTTTTATCACATGGAAGTCAGGAACTAGTTGTTACAAATTTTACTTTCAGTAAAACTCAGAGACCTGGTGTTAAAGTGATGCCACTGTACAGCATGGATTTGTTTAAAGAGGAATGTTCTGTAATTAAAGGCTCAACAAAATGGCTGCCGCATGTATGCTCTGGTGTTTGGAGCTTGTGTACATCCTCCAAAATTAACGCTACCTATGTGTGCCACTGTGTTCATGACTGACTACACAAACTCACGACTGACCACACAAACGCACGACTGACCACACGAACTCACGAGATAACAGAGATGTCAGAGATAACGCCGGGTTTCAGGCTGAGTTCCTAGCACAGAGGGATAGTACAGCCCACCTAATGAGCTACTAATCAGCACCTGGGTGGCCACGCCCCCTATAGCAAGGTCAGAACTATAGGTTTGTATTAGTTATTTAGTGTGATGAGCACGTGCACGTTTTTGCACGTGATTTATATGTAGGTTGATTATTTCTTGAGAATCAACAATAAAATCTATGTTAAAATGTTAAAAAAAAACAAATTTAACAGAAAGACTGATGTATAAGAATGGCTAAAGTGTGTGTGTGTGGTTGTGTGTAAAGACTATAGTGTAGACTTTGTACATTTTTATTTTTAAAAAACAGCTTTGTTGTTTTATACTGTAAAAAAATGTTACTGAAATAAAATAAAAAAATATTTCTTTATCGTTATGATGCCTGAGGTACCTTCTGCGCCTGCGCGATGGTCTTCCTCACCACCTCCTTGATGTGCGTCTGGCCGTCCACAGGCGGCTGCGTGTACACGTTGACCCGCGTGACTCCGCGGTATGAGTTACAATCCGGCCAGCCCAGGTCTAAATCCGGTATGGAAATGTCGGAGCGGTCGGGCCAGTACTGCAGCGACAGCGCGCGCTCTTCTCTGTCCGCCGTGTCGGGTTTGGGATGCTCGGACCCGGGCCGGTAGTCCTCCACGGAGCTGGAAAGACGCTCGAGCTCGGGCTCGGACAGGAAGGGCCGCAGCTCGTGCTCTTTCACGTACGCTTCGAAGGCCTCGCGGCCGCCGGAGATGAGAGCCTCGAGCGCGAGCCGCTGGTGCTCGCTGTAGAAAAACTCCGGCTTGGACTCGCTCACGCGCCAGTTCACGTGGTTGTCGTCTAGACACTGGATTTGCGACAGAGCCATTTCTGAGATGAAAATAAATAGCAATAATAATAAATAAATAAGCGAAAAGTTTTAAAAGTTACTTCGATGATACGGATGCGCGCGCTCCCAGGCGTAAATGTATTCCTAGTTTGTTAAAGATAACTTCTTCATAATCATCGTTGTTTTATTCATACTCTTATGTCAGACACAGAAAGGTCAGTTCCGCGAAGCCGGTTCCAGGATGTTCCCGAGGCCGGTTCATGATGTGTCCTGCTCGTTAGATGAAGAGAACTCGAGTCGGTAGATCAGCTTTCAGTCACCCGACAGGTAAAGGAGGACAAAAGCGCCGCGAGCGTCCCCGGAGACCGAACCTCCCACCGGTCCACAGCACACACCTCACTAACTCACCCACTCACGTGACCGGCTCTGAACGCCAACTCCGACTCCACGTCCGTTCCCGGTACACCGCCTCTGCACTAGAGCTTACAAAAACTCCACCAACTTTTAAAAAAAAAAATGTTTCACCGGAACTCGGGTTAACAAAACGTTTTCCGCTCCACGTTTCTGCTCCACATGTTCAGTGATTAAGAGGAAGAGGAGAGGCTGCGTACCAGACGCCTTCCTACTGGACACGTAGTGGACACAGTCCAGCACAAAGCGGAGAAGTCATTATATCAGTCAGTCCTCCGCTGATAAACTCCTCTCTCAGACACACACTGACTCTCTCTCTCTCTCACACACACACACACACACACACACACAGACACCGGGATCTGTCCAGGTCCGTTCCTGAACACGATGACGCGGCGCTGAATGTTGGCACGCGCGGGCGCTCGCGGGGCGGAGCAGCGTCCCTATTGGTCAAAAAAGGGAAATCGGGACAACTTTCACTTCCTCCTCCTCACATACATACTTACACACACGCACACACACACACACACACACACACACACTGTTCACACGCTACCGGAGAAATCTGAAGAATTACAGACTGCAAGGCCAAAAATGTACTTCCATTTATTGAGTCGTTATTACACACTTATAACAACTAAAGAACTCGCTTAAACAATTTTTTTTCAATAATTAAACACTAGATATATTGTTGTAACTCATCAGCTTCAGTGTGATATTGTCTTTCAACAGAAAAACACACCCTGTTGTCTCCTGACACACTCACTAAATAAAATCATTGTGTGTATATTTAGTTTCTGTGGAAAAAAAAAGAACCGAAAGCTTTTTGCGTCTTTAATGAAATGACCTGAAGGCCTAATAAACCATTAGTTTCACTTTACTTTTCTACAAGACCAAACAAGTTACAGATCTTTAATCCAGTCTCATGGCCTCACCCCACACCACACATCACAAATCCTCCTTCCTTCCTACAGATTGTAGAGCTCAGAGGTTATGACATCACTTCCTGTGCATAGATGAGAAGAGGAAGGAGTTTTGTGGGTTTGGTCTAATGGACTTCTCATTCTTTATTCATGTCAGTTATAACATATTTATAAATCTGTTAAAAACTGTGTTGTGTGTGTGTGCACGTGTGTGTGTGATGTCATGTGATTGTTTCGGGGTGTGTGAGGTTTCTTTCATCCACCCTGTGGTACCCCAGTCCACCCAGTGGTCAGTGTTCCGTCCATCGACATTGCTGTTACTGAAGCACTGAAGCTATCACAGATACAGAACATATTAACCCCGCCCCCTTTTTTGTTTCAGGGTGCCATTATTTTTGCCCCAATTGTACAGCATTAATTCATTGATTTGCTTTTGATGTTCTTTAAACTAACGGACTAAATGCTAATAATAATTTAATGTTGTTGTGTAGATGAGGTCTATTGTTCAATACTGTGTGTGTGTGTGTGTGTGTGAATTCCCAGATTCAGTGGGCTGTGTGGATCCTGAGGAATGTATGAAGGTGTGCGGAGCGGAGGTCGGCTGTTCCAACATCGCTTTTCCCAAACTGGTCATCGAGCTCATGCCTAGTGGTAATAAGATGTGTGTGTGTGTGTGTGTGATATCCATCTTCCATCTTGAAGCTAACAGTAACATTATGTGTCGTTATTTAAGAAATAAAAAGTGTGTGTGCATTGTGTGTGTGTGTGTGTGTATTGTATGTGTGACATTATGTGTGTATTGTGTGTGTATATTGTGTCTGTAACATTATGGTTGTTATTTAATAAATAAAAATTGTGTGTGTGTGTTAGGACTGCGGGGCTTAATGATCGCCGTGATGATGGCCGCCCTGATGTCCTCACTGACCTCCATCTTTAACAGCAGCAGCACTTTATTCACCATGGACATCTGGAAGAAATATCGGCGAGGGGCCAGTGAGAAGGAGCTGCTGCTGGTCGGGAGGTTGGGGACTTCAGTTCTGAAACCATTTAAAATAAAATTAAAAAAATCCCTTTAGGTTTATAATAAACACTCCACTGGATGGATGGATGGATGGATGGAGAGATGGATGGATGGAGAGATGAATAGATGGATGGAGAGATGAATGGATGGATGGATGGATGGATGGAGAGATGAATAGATGGATGGATGGAGAGATGGATTCTTGGATGCTTGGATAGATAGATAGATAGATAGATAGATAGATAGATAGATAGATAGATAGATATTATAATAAACTGCTGTCTCCCCCACTGCTCTCTCTTGTTGCTCTTGGTGCAGGATCGTCACGGTCATCCTCGTGGTCATCAGTGTGGTCTGGATCCCGATTCTTCAGAGCGCCAACAGCGGTCAGCTCTACGTTTACATCCAGTCAGTGACCAGCTACTTGGCTCCTCCCGTTACTGCCATCTTTGTCATGGCAGTGTTCTGGAAAAGAACCAATGAGCCGGTACGTAAACACACACACACACACACAGTGTAGTTTATTTGTACAGTAAGAGTGTGTGTTGCGTGACGTGAATATAAATCAGCAAGGTAAAGAAGGAGACAGCAGATTTGTCATTTTGTCACCACAAATCATCTGTGAAGACGAGAAGATAAATGTAGAGGAAGGACTCAGGAATGTAACAATCGTCAGTCTGAAGTCTTCAGCTGTTATGAAGCAAAACACAGCTTTATGATTAAATACCATGAACATTCACACACTTCTGCTTGAGCTTTAGCAGCTGTTCCGTCTTCAGGTGGCGCTTTGGGTCATGTAGCTTCTGTGTTTGGATTCAGCTGAAATAATTCTTTGGTGAGAAAATGAGAAACTTTGTTAAAATCAAGTTTAACGGATTTGTTTGCATCAATACGATTTTTCACGATTTTTCATAGAGGTTTAAAAACCTCACAGGTGTGAAAACATTTTACAATGCTTTAAAAACTAGCTACAATTTTGCAAAACTTGTGAACAATACAATCTGCGTTATTTGTTTGTTTGTTTGTTTGTTTGTTTTATGAACATGAAGCTAAAAGAGAAGCTGCTAAGTAAACTGCGTATAGCTGCAACATTAAAGAGAACAGAAACTAAACAGTTAACTAGAAATGGATAAAAAAATTATGTTTTTGTTAATAATAATAATACAAATTTTAATCGTTTGCTGTGGATAAAAGTGGAATAAAACATTGATTTTTTTATTTTTTTTTTAACAAGTCTGGTATTTTTTTCCCATTATGTTGATAAATGCAGCTTCTAAAACTAACATGTTAAACACAATTGTTTTTTCTTTAATTTTAAGTCATTTGATCAGCTTCAGTCTCCGATTCGATCAGCTACATAAACTCACCAGAGACACTGACGATCTCTTCTACTACCTTCCAGATTTACTCGATTTTCAAAAGCATTTAAAGAGAAACTTTTGTGTGCTTGAATTTGTGTCTCATATGGAAGCTAATCACAGGTAGGAAACGTTTCACACATGAGGGTCGTATTGATGGTCTGTGGAATCATTTAAGACAGAATTGAGAAAATTTAGTTGAGAAAAAAAGCTCTGTTTTTTAGAGAGATAGATAGATAGATAGATAGATAGATAGATAGATAGATAGATAGATAGATAGATAGATAGATAGATAGACAAGGAAGCAGATGGTGTCAGCTGTATCTGGTGTGTAAATTAAGAGGAAGAGATTCCATTGAGTCATTACACAGCCCCGCCCACTAATACCTTAAACAAACAGCAGATCACACTCAGTCACTCACCTGGGAACAAATAACGTCCTTGTCATGGTAGTTGAACCAGACACCATGAGAAAGCACACGGAACATCAACCTCTTCGTGGCACGTGAACTGAAGATGAGCGATCGAATGATGTTCAGCCTTTAGAGTTTGTTTTGTGACGAGCAAATTCCTTTCATTTCTGGTCAATATAGACTAACCTGTAGTGTTTAGGTCATGTGTTCAAAATTTGGATGTGGGCGACTAGATGCATCCTGCAAAAAATGGATAAAAACAAAAAAGCGCTTATTGAAAATAACTAAATTTCTAAATATCAAATAAAACTTTATACATAATATAATCTATAATTACTCATAGCTTTTCACGTTTCTGTACTCAGCAAAACTTTTAAATTCCATTGAATAACTTCATTTAACAGAAAAATCGTAAACTCTTTACAGAAACTACAAAACACAACAAACAAAATCACTGACACTGGAGACTCATTACATAAAAGATAAATATATGTCTCATCAAGATCTTCCCCTCTTAACGATTATTTAACAATATGTTTTCTTAAAAGCACATAAAGCTGGACATTACACACAAACGCATCCTGTGATGTCATACATCAGTTCAAAGCAGATCAAACGTCTATGAGAAATCATTTCCCCTCTTAACGAAAGCCTCCATGTGCCAGCAGAATGCTCGCTCGCGGGGAAAAACCTGTTCGTCTGACCGAAAAACATTATAACATTCCAGTAATTCAGGGAGGAACCTTTACACCAGGGTGGGGCTTTTCTGTGGAAAAAAAAAAGCCTTCAGTGTGGAATGCAGGATGTCCTCAAGCTACAGAAGACACCAGAACTTCTCACTTCTCTGTCACTTTCTTCATTACACAGCCTGCCTGCGCTTTCAGCTCCGCTAACAACATACACAATAAATCACGCTATGATTAAATCATGCTAGAGTGACGTTGTTCAGACTTTAGAAATTAAGTTGAAATCCAATTTTTAAAAAGTTTTTTTATTTAATTAAAAAGAATCTAATATAAGAGCAAAAAAGCTTAAAAAAAAATAAGCTAATGTTTTGTTTTTGTTTTTTTATGTATATATTTGTGTCAAATAGCTGAAATCGGATCTTTAAGGTTTAATGAAATGTTCCACATAACGGTCACTTGAGTGAGGAGCTCAAACAGAGATCCGGGCAAGTTCGGACTGATCAGGAATGTGGGAGATTCTGGACAAGCTTCAGGAGCATTAGCTAAACATGTAAACGGAGCGTAAATCTCAACGGAAATGTGCCAATTCAGTTTGATTTCTGTTACAAACGTTCAGTTAGAGAATTGCACTGAAATGATTTTTTTTGTAAACGATAGAATAGAATTTTTAATGGAATTTGACTACATTTTATTTTAATCATTATAATTTTAAGTTGTCTTTATATGTCACCTTTATACATTACTGCACAGTTTGCATGTTCCATCCTTGGGGGTCAGCCTAACCCTGGAGCAGGGTGGATTGGGGACCTTGCTCAAGGGCCCAAATGTGGTAGCCCGGGACCCGAACCCTGATCCTCCAGTCAACAACCCAGAGCCTTAACCACTCAATCTACCACTGCCAGATAAATTTAATGATAAATTTAAAAATAGAATTTTAATCAAATTAAGATTTTATTTATATTCTACATTTTTATACAAACAAAAGTAAAAACAATTCTCTCATTCGATCATTAACATCCAGACACGAATTTCATCAAGATGGATCTGACTTTTTTTCAGAGAATTTTATTCCGTCTGTAAATTCGTTAATTTCAGTAGAACTGATGCGTTTTCTTGCAGCTGGAAAAGTTTAGGATGCAATATTATATATAATAATATATGTAATATTCGGTACTTCAGTTGATTTGACATATTTGTGTTCCATCCTGTAGGAAAAATTGCTGCTGTAGGTGTTCCTGATTATTACGACACTCCAGTTCACTCTTAACCAGAAGTAAAAAAAAAAATGCAAAAGGATAAAATTCTAGACGACATCTTGGGAAAAGACTCGGGAAAAGACTTGGGGGTTTTAGGAAAGATTTGCTATTGATTTGCTAGCATAAGTCTGGCCTATGTATGTACATGTTATGATTAGCGGAGTGTGGCCATGCCCTCTACAACACCCACTTATAATAAAGATCAAACAAATCTGTTTACAGTTTTTAGTGGGAAGATTTTAATGTTAAAAAAACTACTTTAAGAGCAGCTGATGTCCCTGGATATGTTTTTGGAATCTCTTATTTATTTATTTATTTATTTATTTATTTATTTATTTATTTATTTATTTATTTATTTATAATTTGTGTGGAAATGAATGCATTCAGATTTGTAGTCACTGATGGACATTTTGCTAATATTTTTTCGATTTATTTTAAATTAATTAACTGTTTCACAACTTACTTTTTTTGTTTTTTTAGCTCAGGAATGTCTTGCTGAATGCTGTTGTTCTGTGTTAAGGGAGCGTTCTGGGGTCTGATGGTGGGTCTGGTTGTCGGCGTCACGCGGATGGTTCTGGAATTCGCCTTCCCACCCCCCCGCTGCGGCGTCTTCGACCCCGCGCCTCCCGTCCTGCGGAGCGTCCACTACCTGCACTTCGCCATCATCCTTTGCGCCATCACCGTTATTGTCACCGTCGCCATCAGCCTCCTCACCCCCGCCCCCTCCGAGGAACAGGTACACACAGAGCACGTGCTCTCCAGTGTGACCAGTAAAACCAGTAATCTCACTGGGATATGTATGATGTTAAAAAGAACAGTGACATTTATATGAAATCGTACACGAGTGAAGTTTTGACTTAAAGAATGAGTCTGAGTATCTCTAAACAATGATCCCATTACTGACCAAACACAGGCGTTTATCTGATTTTAACAAGAAAGTTGAGTTAATGCGAGAGGACATGTAATGTATTTCTTCTGAATGATGATTGACAGCTCATTTTGTGAGTCGTTTAGTGAATGTGGAATTGCGTCAATGTAAAAAAATATTTTATTTATACTTTCTTTGATAAAGTAAAGGTTACTTTAAGGTTCTTTATTATTTTATTTTTACTTTATTAAATTGCAGTCCTCCATCCTTGAGGTGCTTGACATTGTTATTTTTATTATATTATAACATATAGATTGTTATAAATAAATAAAATAATAATAATAATAATAATAATAATAATAATAATAATAATAATAAAAATAATGCAGAAGGATTAACTTTAGATGGCGTCTCAGGAAAAGGGGTCTCAGGGGTTTTAGGAATGTTATTGATTTGCTAGCATAAGTTTCGCCTATGTATTAGCTGAGTGTGGCCACGCCCACTAAAAAAATGTCACCTCACTGGGGGAGCAGGAGCCTGAGCTGGTGGGGGAGGCTGAGCGTTACCGGCTGGAGATAGTCAGGCTCGCCTCCACGCACAGCCTGGGCTCTGGAACCCAACTCCTTGAGAGAGGTTGGACCCTCTACTACTCTGGAGTGCCTCATAGTGAGAGGCGGCGGGCTGGGGTGGGCTTGCTTATAGCCCCCCAGTTCAGCCGCCATGTGCTGGAGTTTTCCCCAGTAAACGAGAGGGTGGTTTCCCTGCGCCTTCGGGTCGGGGATAGATGTCTCACTGTTGTTTCAGTTTATGGGCCGAACAGCAGTGTGGAGTACCCGACCTTCTTGGAGACCCTATGAGCGGTGCTGGAAGGCGCCCCGACTGGGGGCTTCATAGTTGTACTGGGGGGACTTCAACGCCCATGTGGGCAATGACAGTGTTACCTGAGGGACGTGATTGGGAGGACCGCCTCCCCCCGATCTGAACTTGAGTGGTGTTCTGTTATTGAACTTCTGTGCTAGCCACGGTTTGTCCATTACGAACATCATGTTCAAGCATAAGGGTGCCCATCAGTACACGTGGTGCCAGGACACCCTGGGCCGGAGGTCGATTATCGACCTTGTGGTCATGTCATCTGACCTTCGGCCATATGTCTTGGACACTCGGGTGAAGAGAGGGGCTGAGCTGTCAACTGATCACCACATGGTGGTGAGTTGGATCCGCTTGCAGAGAAAGATGCCGGACAGACTTGGCAGACCCAAACATATTGTGGAGGTCTGTTGGGAACGTCTGGCTGAACCCTCTGTTAGGGAGGTCTTCAACTCTCACCTCTGGAAGAGTTTCGACAAGATTCCAAGGGAGGTTGAGGACATTGAGTCTGAGTGGACCATGTTCTCATCCTCCATTGTTGATGCAGCTATCTGGAGCTGTGGCCAAAAGGTCTCTGGTGCCTGTCGTGGCAGCAATCCCCGAACCCAGTGGTGGACACTGGAAGTAAGGGATACAGTCAAGCTGAAGAAGGAGTCCTATCAAGCCTGGTTGGCTCGTGGGACCCCGGAGGCAGCTGATGAGTACCGGCAGGCCAATCGAGCTGCAGCCCGGATGGTTGTGGAAGCAAAAACGCTGGTCTGGGAGGAGTTCGGTGAGGGCATGGAGAAGGACTATCGGTCAGCCTCAGGGAAATTCTGGTAGACCGTCCGGCGCCTCAGAAGGGGTAAGGAGCTCTCTGCCAACACTGTTTACAGTGCGGGTGGAGAGTTGCTGACCTTGACTGGGGATACTGTCGGACGGTGGAAGGAATACTTCGAGGATCTCCTCAATTCCACTGACACGCCTTCCGTAGAGGATGCAGAGGTAGATTCATCCATTACCCAAGCTGAAGTCACTGAGGTAGTCCAGCAGCTCCTCGGTGGCAAGGCACCGGGGGTGGATGAGATTCCCCCTGAGTACCTTAAGTCTCTGGATGTTGTGGGGCTGTCTTGGCTGACACGCCTCTGCAACATAGCGTGACAGTCAGGGACAGTGCCTCTGGACTGGACAACCGGGGTGGTGGTCCCTCTTTTTAAGAAGGGGGATCGGAGGGTGTGTTCCAACTATAGGAGGATCATACTCCTCAGCCTCCCAGGGAAAGTCTACTCCAGGGAACTGGAGAGAAGAGTCCGACCTTTAGTCGAACCTCGGATTCAGGAGAAACAATGCGGTTTTCGTCCCAGTCGTGGAACACTGGACCAGCTCTATACCCTCCACAGGGTGCTTGAGGGTTCATGGGAGTTTGTCCAACCAGTCCACATGTGTCTTGTGGACTTGGAGATGGCATTCGACCATGTCCCTCGTGGCATTCTGTGGAAGGTGCTCTGGGAGTAGGGGGTCCGTGGCCCTCTGTTAAGGGCTGTTCAGTCTCTGTATAACCGGAGCAGGAGCTTGGTTCGCATTGCCGGCTGTAAGCCAGACCTGTTCCCAGTGCACGTTGGACTCCGGCAGGGCTGTCCTTTGTCACCGATTCTGTTCATTATTTTTATGGACAGAATTTCTAGGCGCAGCCAGGGGATGGAGGGAGTCGGGTTTGGTGACCACATGATTTCATCTCTGCTTTTTGCAGATGATGTTGTCCTGTTGGCTTCTTTGAGCCAGGACTTGCAGCATGCACTGGGGAAGTTTGCAGCCGAGTGCGAAGCGGCTGGGATGAGCACCTCCAAATCCTTGGGCATGGTTCTCAACCGGAAAAAGGTGGTTTGTCCCATCCAGGTTGGAGGGATGTTCCTCCCTTGAGTGGAGGAGTTTAAGTATCTCGGGGTTTTGTTTATGAGTGAGAGAAGGATGGAGTGTGAGATCGACAGATGGATTGGTGCAGCTGCAGCAGCAATGTGGTCTATGTACTGGTCTGTTGTGGTGAAGAAGGAGCTGAGCCAAAAGGCAAAGTTCTTGATTTACCAGTCAATCTACATTCCTAATCTCACTTATGGTCATGAGCTTTGGGTCATGACCGAAAGGACAAGATCCCAGATACAGGCAGCCGAAATGAGTTTCCTTCGTAAGGTGGCGGGGCATTCCCTTAGAAATAGGGTAAGGAGCTCTGTCACCCGGGAGGAGCTCGGAGTAGAGCCACTGCTCCTCCACATCGAAAGGGGCCAGTTGAGGTGGTTTGGGCATCTGTTTCAGATGCCTCATGGACATGTCCTAGGGTAGGTATTCCGGGCATGCCCCCCCGGGGAAGACCCAGGACACGCAGGAGGGACTATGTCTCTCGGCTGACCTGGGAACGCCTTGGAATTCCCCCGGAAGAGTTGTAGAAAGTGGCTAGGGAGACTTAGACTGCTGCCCCTGCGACCCAGCTACGGATAAGTGGGAGACATTTACATGGCATGACATGACGTTTTGCTATCATTTATCCAATTTATCATTAATTAATTAACTGATTATTAATTTTATTAATTAATTAACTTAACCAAATGAATCTTATTTGCTCAGGAGTGTGTTAGTGTAAATTGTTGAAGTTGTTTTGTGTTTTTAGCGAGCAAAGTATTTATCTGAAGTCGAGTTTCTAACTTTAGCTACAATTCCGTAGGAAATCGGAGGAATTTTGGGAATAATCAGGATATGAATGTTTACTTCATAGCAAATATGTGACACATAAAACACTTTAGTTACAGAAAATAATCAACAACATGGTGGTGTGATGAAGCGAAGTTCCCACTCCACTGCTATTTTGTTGATATTTTTCAATAATGTACTGAAGTACTTTATTTCTCTTATACCGCAGCATTCATAATTTCCATTAAATAAAGTCTGACATATTCGTCCATTTCAGCTAAACTTAACGCTCTCACTGGAGACTCCTTCCCTAATCGCTCTTGTATAAAAATGTCACCATATCGACGATCATACTCATTTTCTAACAGCTTTCTTTGCAAATGTACTACTACTATAGAAATATATCGAATTTCTCAATTTGACCAATCAGATCTAAGCAGCAGTGTGTGATGTTTGCATGTTAATGAGGTTAAAGTGTGTGTGTGTGTGTGTGTATATGTCTTGTTCTTGTTCTTGTGTAGATTCACAACCTGACCTGGTGGACCCTCAGACGCAGCACTGACAGAGATATACCTCTACAGAAAGTCTCAACACTCACTCAGAGAACAGAGGGTAACACACACACACACACACACCAAAATAACTCCAGCGCGTGTCTCGACTTAACCTGAATACTTAGACAAGGCTTTTTGTTGTGTTTTTGTGTGTGTGTAGGTTGTGAGTCCGTGCGCAGAGGGAAGTGTGTGCGCACCGCTGGATTCTGTAGTCCTCGGCCCGGGCGTGGCGCTCCTGGGACTCCGCCCCCTGCGATACGGAGCATGAGGGAAGATCCGTTTTGGTCGCGATTCTGCTGCATCAACGCTGTTATTCTCATGTGTGTTAATATATTCCTTTATGCTTACTATGCATAACACACATACATACACTCATACACACACACACACACACACGATGCACATGCTCACACATACACAAACATACACACACACACTCATATACACACATACTCATACATAAACACACACTCAGACACACACACACATTCACACACACACATACTCACACTCAGACACACACACATGCTCATATATGCATACACACACACACTTAGACACTCACACTCAGACACACACAGTTTCAAATGCAAAAGTAACAGTCAGGTCAGTGCGATTGGACAATCTGTTTTTTTTAAATAATTTTAAATCCTTGGTTTTATATTTTACATGTTACACATACACACACACACACACACACACACTACTGATGTAAATTGGTCAGTAATCAGAATGTCATAGAGTGTGAAGTTCCTGTTACTGTTACAGCAGCATCAATGTTTCCTTTATTAAAAAGAAAAACAAACACTTTCCATCTGTTTACAGTTAACGTTGTGTTACGCCACAAAACCAGTCCTTGTGAGTCTTGTGGAAAAAAATAGTGGAGTTAAACTGGAGACTCCTTCCATAGCCGTTAAATAAACCTCATGTCACTGTATGTATGAGCAGGTTACACACTGAGATTCAGCTGTTGCTATAGAAACGACAGTTAGCAAATTCATATTAAAGCTATTTTTATTTATAATAAAGCTAATAATGAGAAGAAAAATTTCATTGACGATTCCTCAAAGCGCTGACACTGGAGACTCCTTCCACAGAGGTTGAAGAAACATCTTCTCACAGAAACCTCAGCATTTATTAAAAACTTTACAACGTGTTTATGGTCAACATCTGCCTTGAATTAGCTGTTACTATAGAAACCGTAACAGACCATAATTATTTTTGTTCCGGTGCCTTCTGACCAATCACAATTCGGCCGCTGTGTTGTGTAACCGTCCTGAAACGGGGTTTAACCCTGTGTGTTGGGAATGTTGAGGAAACGTGCAGTCAAACTTCTGAACCCTGCTGCACTTTATCCCACATGACTGTCGTAGTTATTCTTTTTATTGAAAAGAGAGCTTACACGTCGCAGGATGGGAAAAAAATATGATAGTCGACTTAATCCGTGGAAAGATGATCTCATAATGGATGAAACTGGAGATGAGGTTTACTCCTGACCTTTAGAGTTTCGGCAAAACCTTTTGATTTTAGAGCCTTGAATCACTTTCACATAAGTCCCTTAATTCCTCACTGCTTTCACTAGATGACAGGTAACTACAGGTTTAGCTACAGCTTTTAGCACAAAGACACTGAATTCTGATTGGTTATAACAGAGGCTACTGCATAGGAACAGATCAGAACGGCTAGTAACAGCTTGTAACAGAGAGTATTAGCTAGTAACAGAGAGTATTAGCTAGTGACAGAGAGTATTAGCTTGTAACAGAGAGTATTAGCTAGTGACAAAGAGTATTAGCTTGTAACAGAGAGTATTAGCTAGTAACAGAGAGTATTAGCTAGTGACAGAGAGTATTAGCTAGTAACAAAGAGTATTAGCTAGTAACAGAGAGTATTATCTAGTGACAAAGAGTATTAGCTTGTAACAGAGAGTATTAGCTAGTGACAGAGAGTATTAGCTTGTAACAGAGAGTATTAGCTAGTGACAAAGAGTATTAGCTTGTAACAGAGAGTATTAGCTAGTGACAGGGAGTATTAGCTAGTAACAGAGAGTATTAGCTAGTGACAGAGAGTATTAGCTAGTAACAAAGAGTATTAGCTAGTAACAGAGAGTATTAGCTAGTGACAGAGAGTATTAGCTAGTAACAAAGAGTATTAGCTTGTAACAGAGAGTATTAGCTTGTAACAGGGAGTATTAGCTTGTAACAGGGAGTATTAGCTAGTAACAGAGAACATTAGCTTCTAGTATATAGTAACACATTATAGCATCATCTGGCAAATGGAAGTAGCGGCTAGTAATATAGAGTAAGAGCTAGTTATATACCATAACACATTATAGTAACATAGAGGCTAGTGAGAGAACATAAGCAAGAATCACAGCTAACAACATCGAATGTAGCTAAAACCAGATACAAAAGATGTCCTGTCAATCATTTATTTAAAAAAAAATGTTGTTGTTGTTGTAGAAGTGGAATAAACGACTCAGAGACGTGTTTTATGGAAATTCCACACCAGGAATCATAATGATAACCTACAGCTATAAAAAAAAAAAACAACAAAAAAATGTTCTTTATTAGCTAAAAAGTTTGAATGCAATAAAGTGATCTGTTTCCAGGTAACGCTTCCTCCGCTGATGATTATGTAGTGGTTTATTCCTTTTTACACGAATCACACAGAAACCTTGTTTTGAAGATGTCTGAAAAACCTTCGTAACCCCGTGTTGTGTTCTGAGTCAGAGCCTTCCTCTCGCGACGAATCTGTCAGCAGAGCGATTTACTGTGACCGACGTCATCGTCCAGACAAGCCTGAACAAGGGAAGCGGCCTGCCAGCATTTCCAAACAGCCCGGCTCTTACTTTATACCATTGACGTAATAAACCTTTATGTGATCCACGTGGATTAATCATTTGCCAGGATAATTATTTTAATGAGTTGTCTCATTAAAGCTATTTATGTTTGGACAGTAAAAAAAACAATGACGTTATCTACAAAAGTCTTCGTAACGATCTTTTAATTAATGACTTTTTTAAAATAAAAAAAAGTTTCCGAAAGCAGCGTCGGTGAACAATGTTTGTTTTTCTTGCCATTGTTGTGCCCTTCGGGAATTCGCTGGAAGTTTGGAATGAATACAAGAAAAACCATTATACATGGAACTATACAGGTGTGTGTGTGTGTGTGTGGGCGTGAGGGTGTGTGTGATGTCCAACCGGTGCTATCATGAAAATATGTGTCAGTTGATGACGGGCGGAGCCACTCGTGATTGATACTGGTGTTTCTTTTCACTTATCGCTTCACGCCTCGGTGGGAATTCCGAAAAGAGATCACAAGGAATTCAACGTTACTGAACGCAACATCTAAACAATTATCCCCGAGTGTCAGCAGGTTCATGAGCGGGTGCAGGAGAAACAGCTGGCAAGATTAAATTAGGTAAATAAACATTTTATACTTTTATAATATTCCCCTTGGACAAGAGAACATTTTTTGTGTGTAGTTTTTGCGAACAGCTGAAATAGAATCTTACATCTGATTTATTAAAAAAAAAAATAGATATTTTGTACTGTTATATAAAAAACGCATGTTTTTGTGTTTAAAAATAAAAACACGACACGCATTTAACCCTGAAGTGAGGACGTACCTCGATGCCACCATCTAGAGTGTATCCTGAGTGTTTACAGGATAAATAAATAAATAAATATACAAATAAAGCAACGATCCTAAAAAAAAAAAAGTTTCTGAAGCTTCTGAATTTAAACTTTTATTTTTAAGCTGAGAAAAGTCAATTAAAGCAAATGAAATGATTGAGTACCGTATAAAGCGAGATTTTTGTTAACATTTATTTAGTATATATTTATTATACACACATACACAC